>NC_056731.1:306399539-306659539 GCF_019279795.1 Protopterus annectens
AAATAAACAAACTAAATGAGAAATACAAAGAAATTTTAACTCATAAAGTTAAAATAACTTTAGAGAAATACAAGTTTTTGTCTTATTCAAGCCCCAAATACTTACATAGACTTAAAAATAAAACAAAAAGGTTGAATAAACAAAACCATATCAAAGAAATATTTTCATTAAGGAAAAAGAAGAATGTTTCTAGTATACCAGAAATACTAGATGAATTTAGAAATCACTTTCACAAAATTAACCATAATAATATTAACATGGAACCTAAAGATAAAATAAATGAGTTTATAACCACAAATATGAATAAAAAGCTTAATAAACAACAGATTAAACTATTGGACAAGAGTATTTCATATACAGAAGTTATTACACAAATAAATAAGCTTAAATCAAACAAAACACCGGGTAATGATGGTATTATACCAGAGATATATAAAATCCTTTCTAAAAATACATATTCATTAATACATAAGGTTTTTATTTTGGCCCAAACTGAGTTAATAACCCCCATCTTGGCAATATACATTTATTTCGCCAATTTTAAAACCTAATAAAGATCCAACTAGATGTTCTTCATATCGGCCCATCTCATTACTTAATGTTGATTATAAAATGTTTATGAATATCTTTGCTGATAGATTGAAGACAATCATTCCTGGCATTATAGATATAGATCAGACAGGCTTCATTGTAAATAGAAATACTTTTGATAATATAAGAAGAACTTTAACATTAATAGATTTTGCAAATAGGAAAAAGAAAGATTTAACACTTATTAGTCTTGATATAAGTTCAGCGTTTGATTCAGTAAGTTGGGACTATCTGTTTACCTTAATGAAGCACACAAACTTCTCGGATGCATTTGTAAATCTAATTGAACATTTATACAAAGGAGCGTTGGCTTATATTAAGGTAGGAACATATGTTTCACAAAAAATACCCATTCTTAAAGGTACAAAACAAGGATGTCCACTTTCTCCACTATTATTCACTTTAGTAATGGAGCCTTGGGCTAATTTGATCAGAAACAGTACTGACATAGAGGGTTTTGAAATAGATGAAAATACAACATCCAAAATTCAACTTTTGCAGATGATGTTCTAATTACATCAGCAGGATCTAATTCTTCTATACAGTCTCTATTTGATAACATGATGAATTTTAAAAGTATTTCTGGTTTAATATTCAATGAAGAAAAAACTAAAATACTACCTATATATACACGAAAAAATATTCTCATTAGTGATTTTACTAAATATGTACCCAATTCAGGTCAGATAACTTATTTAGGTATAATACTATCTAAAGATATTAAATCTATTATATATAATAATTATAATACCTGTTTTCTTAATATACAAAATGTTTTTAATACCTGGAATAATATGTTTTTACTATGGAGGAGAGACTTACAATTATTAAAATGATAATATTCCTCAAGATTTTATACTTAATACAATCAATAATACTTCCACCTACAAAAATAATTATCAAGAAACTGAACACACTAATGTTAAATTTCTTATGGGCACCTAATAGACCTAGGATTGCATTAAAGAAACATACTAGTAGCTGGTCTCAAGGGGGTATTTCTTTTCCAGACTTTAATTTATATACTATCTCTTCTATTGTAAAAGTTATTACTTTATTAGTAGATCAGTCATATGTCACAAAATGGAAAGATTATTGGGAGCTAATTAGTATACACTCCATGAAAATCTCCTTAACACATAAAAATATGATTGTAAATAACTCCATGTTATGGTTACTAAAGGAATTTTGTACTTCACCTATTACACCTAAACATATGGTTTGTTACCCATTAAATATTATTATTAGTTATCGTAACTTTATATTCATGCACCCTAAGTATAGGGAATGGAATTTTATTGTATTTCCTATAATGTATACTCAGGGTATGCTTTTGTCATCTACTTCTGAAGGAACTCATTTAGCTATAGATAATGATCTAAAGTACTGGTATCAGTTGATATCTGATAATAAAGTTAAAAATCTAGATTTCTTAAAACAAGAATTTGATCTAAGAGAAACTTGCTGATTAGAGGTTCAGACCTTTAGACAACATCTCATTAATAAAATAGATTTAATGTCTATAACTGTTAAAGAATCTATTCCAACACTGATTGATTACTTGATATTAAATTTACAACATAAAGTTTCTGATAAAGGTAAACTTTCATACATACATAAAGTTATCAGACAAGAAACTTTTTACAGTGTAGATTCATACTGGAATTATTTCACTTCTATTAATGGGGACCTACCAAATCAACAAGATAAACAATATATATTGGAATCTGCTTATAGAACTACGTCTTCCATTGTCTGGAGACTTTATACATGGAAATTTTACATAGATGTTTTTATACACCTTTGATGATGAATAAAATAAATAATAAAGATAATCTATGTAAGAGATGGAATGTAGAAATTAATGCTGACTGGGCTCATATGTTTTATGACTGTATAAAATTGAAAGAATACTGGAAGTCAGTTAATGAATTTTTGCAGGCTCTTTTTACAGATAATTTCATTATTTCTAAATCTCTTATATTATTCTACACACCTGTACCTCAAAGTGTTAAAAAGGTTAAGCTTCCCTTGTTATGGTCTATTCTAGCAGTGGCTAGGAAAATAATAACTAGAAATTGGATTTCAGAGACACCTCCTTCGTTCAATGAATTTAAAAATGTTATGAATATAGTGTGCCATATGGAAATAAACACAATTAGGACTAGAACAAATAGAAAAACATCTTATTTTATTGTATGGGATAATTTACAAAATTTGTTAAAAAATTTTTAATTTCAATAGCATGGTTTTTTAGTTTAATTAATTGATCTGATTGTAGTGGATGTCTTTGTAAATACTTTAGTTGTTTTGTTGAATATTATAATAATACCTATTTTTAATTAGTTGTATAAAATTGTTATGATATTTCTCTTATATGTTAAAACAGTAAACCTGTTTTGAAAAAAAAAATAGTTAGTCTGAAAGTCATAGGACTACATCAGTTTATGTTTATATGTAACATGACTGATAGTAGACTTAAGGGTACCAAAATCATACCTCTGGGCATGTAATTCCCCAAAATATTTGTTGATGATTATGCTCAAGGTGATTTCAAGTATAAGTGAAGATGCTAACAGAAGAGTGCAACCCTGGTTTAATAATATAGTTTAGCTGTAAAATTTGTGTTTAAGAGAATCTGTTCAACTCCTTAAACTGTAAGTTAAAAGACAAAAGGAGAATATTTGATTATCAAAATTTTTCTGCAAGATTCAAGTCCTCATGTTGTACAGCCCCTTAATTGCTGAGCAAAGTGTATCACTGGATGTGAAAGATGATGGGAAGCCTTTCTTTCAGACTATGTGCATCCCACTCCAACATCTGCAAAGAGTGAGACCACCATGGAATCTGGATATCTGAGTATCTACTATTGTGTAATGTATGCTTTTTTGCTAAGTTGAGCCTTACATAACTGCATTTGTCACAATCCCAGTCTTTTTTAAACACCTTTATTCGTTTATGACTTAAGACATAAGCACATGTACATTAATGATCCAATTGTTGTCCCTAACCTATTAATTAAGGTGAGTTCCTTGTCTCCAATAAGATGCTTACCTTCATTGTGTAGGCTGCAATATTACAAACAGTTGTTACTTCAATGTTTTTCTTAACTGCTACTTTCGAATTGTTATTTATTTATTTATTTATTTACTTACTTTTTTTACTTTGTTTAAATTTTGATTTATGCAGTAGGATAATAACTGAATTTCGAGGTGCCCATAATAGCACCAAACTATTTCCATCATACTTTGCTGCAGCCTTTTGTAGCAATGTTTGACAGCTCTTCTGTAAGATGTAGTTTAATTGTAAGATTCAAGATCCTGATTTAAATCAGAAGTGGAATTCATTTTTAAAATTATGCTAGCTCATATCTACCTTGTTCTAGGATTTATTCATTATGTCAGCTGCACTGTGTGAGTGTCACAAATTATTTTTCTTCATTTGCTTTTTTTATGAACTGAGGGAGATCTAGTTTGGCTGGTAGTATATTGGGAATCTTTGTTTCCAGAAAGGGCATTCTGTTAAAAGCCATTTCTTGCTTTGCTATGACCTGCTGTAACAGTTAATGCCTGATGCATTAAAGAAAGATAAAAGAGAGCCCGTGAGTATAACTTGCTCTAATTCTGTGGAAGTTCTATCTTTGAGGAGAACTATAACAGAGATTTTCTAGGAAGCTGGAAGATTTATTAAGTAATACAGATGTTAGGCATATGTGGTTATATCAGCTCTCTGTTTGGTGTAAAAGTTAAGATGTCTTCAGTGTTTTTTTCCAGTAGCCTACAATGTCTGATGTAAGCACTAGGGACAGGTTCAGAATATTTTCATGAGATGCAGATGTCTGTGCTCATAACTTGTTTATGAGGATGATTATAGCTATATGAATGTTAATTAGGAAAGATTTAAAATGTAGCCTCACCTCAGGCTTCGTGCCCACTGAGTGGTGCACAGCTACAGTTATCCCACTCCACAAGGGGGAATCCACCTTGGATCCTGGGAACTACTGTCCCATCAGTCTGACCAGCCTGATCTGCAAGGGCATGGAATGCATTATCATGGAACTTATAAACAAAGACATTGGCAACCTTCAAACACTGGACCCCACCCAGTTTGGATTCATGAGGGGCCGATCTTGTCTCCTGAACTTGATTGACTTCATCGAATCAGTCTCCAGAGCTGTGGACGAGGGTAAGGCGGTCCACATAGCCTATCTGGACCTCGCCTAGGCCTTCAACACCATCCCAAACTCTGGAATCATAGATAAACTTACTAAGCCGGGCATAAATCCCTTTGTCACTCAATGGGTTGCCAACTGGCTTACTGACACAACCCAGACTGTAAAAGTAGCCGACTCCAAATCCAGCTCCAGACAAGTAACAAGTAGAGTATGAACAAATTAACTAGAAAATAAAACCAAGTACTGACGAAACAAAAATCCGAACCAATGTAACAAATATGATAAAAAAAATTATTTCAAGCGCTTTTTGTTAGCTTGTATCAGCTAACTTCTTCAGAAACAAATTAAAAATAATTACAGGTTCCAATATATAGCATAACATACATCATGTGCTGCTAATCAAGTGAGACCCGCCACTCAACTTTTAAAGGTACCTGCATAAAAATCCATTACAAAAAACCTAAAACCTAAAAGCTGTCACTGCTAAACACCAAATCCATTGGATAGCCTTTAGCCACATAAAATACATACATAACAAAAGATATACTTCATAGAATATACACAATATCTGGAAACATGCAAAAATATAAAAATATAAAAATATAAAGTATATGTAAGGAATATAAATATAAAAATAAGAATAAAAATAAATATATGTCTATACCAAACATATGTATGGTCTCGACCTTAACATTTCAAACTTTTCAATTTTAATACACTACTGATGGAACAAGTGTCATTAAGCCCTGGAAAGTTATAAGCATTCAGCTTAATCTGCCATTGTAATTCAAGCTCCTCTAGTTTCAATGGTGCTGGACCCCCTGTTGTATCCAAGTTTACATAATCAATTACTGTGTATCTAAAACTATGGTTATTATACTGTTGAACGTGTTTGGCTAAAGCATTCTCTAACTTTAATTTCCCAATAGCATATTGGTGCTCATATATCCTTCCATGGAGACGCGCTCCGTTTTGCCCACATGAAATGCTGGGCATTTCTGACACTTCGCTATGTATGCCACCATCCTAGTATTGCAATTAAATTTAGCTTTAAATTTATTATTGTAATCGTTGACCTTCAATGAGTGTACATTATCCACGAATTTACAGAAATTACAATTTTGGCATTTAAACATGCCTGTAATTTTAGGAGGGGTAAAACGCTGCTGTTCAAGTAAGTTTTCCAAGTTGTGACCCTTTCTATAGATGACATTGGGTCTATTACCCATCTTAGCACAAATATTAGGGTTGGTGTGGAAAAGGCCCCAGTTTTTCTTAATAATATCTACACAAAATTGGCTATATATGTTAAATGTAGTTATGAAACCAGGAGTAAGTTGATCTTTGTTAACTATACTCACTTCTGCCAAGTTCACAGAGGCAAGCTCAATGGATGTGTTTATAATAGATGTATTTTTAATACGTAATAAAGGCTGGTAAGTACCATTAAGTCTTTTACTTTGAACTTCACAAATCATATCATCCAAAAGGTTAACTGGATAACCTTTATGTAAGAACATAGCTTTTAAGACTTGGCATTCTTCTAAAAAATCATTGTCTTGACTGACAATGCGAGCAGCTCTCACCAACTGGCCTTTAATAACCGAGCGCTTCTGGTGGTAAGGATGTCAACTTGTAAAATGTAAGAATGAATTTGAATATGTTCTTTTTCTATAAATTGTAGCCGCAAGACTACCTTCTGCTCTATTTTTAGATAGCCAAATATCCAAAAAAGCTATTGCCTCTGTGTCAAAGGTTGCAGTGAAGGGTAGAAAATGTGTAGAATCATTAAATGCTTGTACCGTGGTGTTACTCATGTCGTTATTCCCATTAATAAGAATGAAAATATCATCCAGATAACTAGTGTAATATATTATCTGGTCTTTGATGATGGGATTATTAAATACATATTCAGTTTCCCAGTAAGGCATAACTAAATTGGCTATACTGGCACCACATGGGGAACCCATTGCTACACCAACTCTTTGTAAGAAAAACTTATCGCCAAACATAAAGAAGTTGTTGTGCAGTATAATGTCTAATAGTTCATTGACTAAGGAAATCTCATTGGCAGGGGCCCCTTTCTTCTTCAGTAAAAGACTCACCCATTCCTATCCTAGATCATGTGGGATGGAAGTGTATAAGTCTTTTACATCCACTGTAAGGAAATTGTAACTCATGTTAAACTCTAAAGCATCTAAACTTCGGAGAAATTACCATGAGTCCTTACAGATTTGACCTTCCATACTAACGTATTTTTGCAAAATAGAATCAACAACTTTTGCACAGGAGTAGGTCGGGAACCCCTACCATCCACCAATGTTCTTAATGGGGGGGGTCTACTAGATCTTTGTGTATCTTTGGAATACCAAAGATACACAGATATTTAGGATAGAGGGTGAACATATAATTATAGATGTTTTGTTCAATTCTCCCTTCTATAAACATCTCTTCCAAGTTATTTTTAATAGAAAGACAAGCACCACTAACTTCTGATCTAGAGCTCATTACATAAGCTGAGCTGTCAAGGAGTGAGTTCATCCTTTCTACATAGTCAAGGCAATCAAAAACTACAAGCCCACCACCCTTGTCTGGTTTGCAAATCCTGATGTTCTGCAATTCAATGTATTCCAAACAATCTTGTTCATACTTGCTAACACTACTGTCGCAACCAGCACATTGCCTACTATGTAATAGTTGTCTAAAATCTAATTCACATAGTTGCTCAAATACTTGCAACAGTGGGTGTAGTGGTGGATTAAATGTACTTGAAATGTGGAACTGATCTACATTAGGCATTCAAGGATTTGCTCCCATAATTAATGTGAAATTTAACTTCCTGGTAAATATTTTAAGATCAATAATAGTCTTAACCAAATTCAATTTTTGGACTGGGACATAAGTATGGCCTTAGGTTTTTTGTAATGGATTTTTATGCAGGTACCTTTAAAAGTTGAGTGGCGGGTCTCGCTTGATTAGCAGCACATGATGTATGTTATGCTATATATTGGACCTGTAATTATTTTTAATTTGTTTCTGAAGAAGTTAGCTGATACAAGCTAACGAAAAGTGCTTAAAATACATTTTTTTATCATATTTGTTACACTGGTTCAGATTCTTGTTTCGCCAGTACTTGGTGTTATTTTCTAACAACTGGAGTACCTCAGGGTTCAGTCCGGGGACCACTCTTGTTTGGCATCTACTTCACTGAAGTACAGACCAACACTAAGGGACTCTGGCTAACAAAGTTCATAGATTACTGCAAACTGGGAGCCATTATTGAATCCCCAAATAATGTGGATATTCTACAAAAGGGCCTTACAGAAACAGATGCCTGGTGCCAGAGCCATGGGCTCAAGCTTAATGCCAAGAAATGTACAGTTATCCCCTTTGGGAAAAAATATGTACCCATGAAATATCACATAGGTGGCAGTACACTAAGCATCGAAAATGTGATGAGAGACTTAGGGATACAGGTGGACAGTGGTCTCACCTTCAATAACCATATCGCCACAACAGTCAGGAAATCCTTCTATATGGTACACCTCATCACTAAGGGCTTTTCATCCAGAAAAAAGGAGGTAATTGTCCCACTGTGCTCATCTGTCATTAGACCCATTATGGAGTATTATGCCCCATTTGGCATGTACCTCACAAGACATCTGTAACAGCTGGAAAGGCCGCAGAAATACCTCATTAAAAAAATCACAGGCCTAAAGCAGATGCCATATGCTGACCATCTAAAAAAACTCCAGCTATACTCTGTCCCATATCGTCTACTCAGATGTGATCTCTGCTTAACATACAAGGCCATGTCAAACCCTTAGCTGTTGGACATGCTCCATTTAAAGAAATCCCAATCCCTCAGAGCCACACACTCCAGGGATCTAAACCTTGTCATCACAATGAACAAAATATGCTAGAGGGATAGGTTCCTGACCCAGAGACTCCCCATACTTTGGAATAGACTCCCCATACATGTCAAGCAGAGCGCCTCCTTGACCCTCTTCAAAAGGAACCTTGATGATTCGATGGGAGATAGGAAATTCTCCCCGGGGATCATGTCAGTCACCCTGCTAGACAGGGGTCCAGGGAAGTAAATATTGTGGGAAGAAATATCCAGGGAATTGTTATGGCTAGGCTTGTATAGGCCCTAGGGCCGATAGCCTAGCACCAACCTATAAACCTATGAACCTATGTGGTGACAGATCTTTGTAGCTATATCTAGTGAGGTGTCAGATAGTGTTCTGTTGTATGGCACCTTCCAGGGTAAAGACAGAAGTTGATACTTTTTATAATTTTATTGAATTATATGGTGTAGTATACTTATATGCTCTTGATAATAATTTATTTAATGTTAGTACATAGCCACCTTTATGTCGAGTGGCTTATAATGGAGTTAGCCCTTTTGAAAGTCTTTCTGTGCAGGATGGCATTCTTCTTATTTTTGATGTAAAGATTATCCATAGAAAGCAACGTTATTATATCTTTTTGATCCTAATTAATTTTTTTGATCCTAATTAACATCATACAGCTGCAAATATTAAAGACAGTGAAGTTGTAGAAATGTACAGCCAAATGTAGTTTTAATGGCCAGAGGTGATATCAGCTGCTTGAAATGTTTCAGTAAATATTTTTATCTCAGAGTAATATGTGTTATAGCCTTGTCTGTAATGGTGATTGAAAGAAAAATAGATTTTTTCTTCCTATAAATGCAAACTGGGGCATGATCATTTAAATTGATAACTAGTGGATGTAGTTTACGTAACTGATTTTTTAAAACATTGAAATTCATGTAGTCAGGACCACATGATCGATGATTTAAAAAGTTGAAATATAACATAACAGGACAAACAGTATTTTTGCAGGGTGGTGAGCCCTCTCCAGCCCCACACCACCTGTTAATAATATAAAGCTACTGTGAGATCACACTGCAGTGGGGAAAATTGCAAATTTCCTGATCCCCACTGTAATGCGATATGAGTACAAACAGTTTGACTTTTTAAAATGTCGATCATATGGTCTCAACTGTATGAATTTTCTATGTTTTAAAAAGTTGATCATGTAAAGTAGACCCTTATATACTCTACCTGTGGCTGAGAAGTTGTCAGTGTTGGATACAAGGGTCCAGTCCAGGATGGTTGGTTTACCAGAGACTTTGTCAGTTCTTGTTTTTAGTTTAATCAACTGAACAGGCCAAACAATTGCCATGAGGATGTGTGTGCTTGCATCATATGCCAGGTGGCAGTCCAGGCAATAGTAACCTACAAGGATGAGTTTGTTGTGGATATTGATCAAAGAGAGGGTCCCATCTTTAAGTGCATCAGTGGGGCTACAGAAAGAGCTGAAGACAATGTGCTTAAGCAGGCCCAAAGTCATCATTTGCCCTTCATTATCCTTTGTGTAATTAATTCTCTCACTTAACCAGTGACCTTTGAAAATATTATTACTATTAGTTATCTTTTAGAATCTACTTGTAAATCACATTTGCTCCTTCTAGGTGGTCTAAATCTTTAGTATTATACAGTCCGTCTATATAATTTCTTATAATGATTCACAATAATTTTATATATTCCTACTCTAAATTTGTGTAGTCCTTTTTACTGGCTGCATCATAACACTGCTGCTGTCACTTCTAACATTAATCAATGCCATTGTCCACTTTCACTAAATCTTTGAGCTAAAGTATTGTATTTTTCTACTTCTGCATTCTCCACACCAACATATTTCTTTTTTTGGCAGATTGAGTATGACTTTTTGACTATTTATTCATTAATACAGGATGGTAATATACTTTGAATCTGTTGTCTTAAATATTCTTTATTACAATGCAAACTGTAGCATTACTCTAATATATGTACAAAATAATTTCTAGTTATTTAGTGGTTTTATTTCTACAAACATTTTTTTTGCTAGTTATTATCTTACTGATATACAACATTTTTGGATATTTTCTGTTTTCTGACAGGCTTCTGCTGATGAGGAATTATTTATTATCCTCAATATCCCACTAAATCAAACTAAAATTAAAAAAATAAATGCCACAAAAGACTATCTGGGCCCTTGCTCTGACAAAGGCAAGCCACTGTTTCCTCAGTATATCGTACATGAAATAATGTTCTCTGTTTTACCATTGATTTTGTAAACACAGGAATGGTGAGGAGGTGAAGAGCAAGATGGTTGTACAAGAAAATAACTCAAACCAGAATGAAATCCATTAAAAGTAACAAGATTTAAACTACACTTTTAAATGAAATAGGAATATTAACGTTGGGCCAGCAGAACAAATGCCACACGCAAGATGTCAATACGTCTTCCATTACTGAACATGCACCACAGAAATAGAATAAGTTGAATAAGACACATTTCACAGCTTCTGACTGCATGCATTAAACTGCATTTTGAATAATGTATTAAATGATGAGCAAGATTTAATTAAGTTAATGTATGTAAAGAATCAATCTCAGCATGAATGCTGAAGTGAGTATGGATCTCAATTGTTTTCATTAGTGGGAATGTTAAAAGCAACCTTAGGGGAGTAGATCAGGTACCAAAAAACTGATAAATTGCCTTGACAGAGGCTTAGAGGGAGAAATCTATGCCTATGGCCCAGGTGACCTGAGTTCTATTAGCAGCTTGGGGTTCTTAACAGTGCAGGCATGGGATGATTGGTATGACTACTGTCTGAAAGATGGGATTGCAGTGTTAGTAGGCAGATCACACACCTTGCCAAAGCAATGTTATGAAGGGACTGATTGGCTGAAGGGGACAGGCTGGTCTGCAAGCATATCTACTTATGGCCCAGATTCAGATGCTTCCTGAAGCATGACTCAGTATCCAACCAGCCTAATCAGAAATAACTGCACAATGGGAAGCGGGGTTAGGGCTAGAAAACACCAAGCCAACTTCCCCTGAACAGTAGTGGCAGGCTCTTGGACTCCACACTAGTCCTGTGAGATATGGAACTTGGCATCCATGGAATGTAGAACGAATACCCAGAGTCTACATGGGGATCAGATGGCAGGATGAAAAAGAAAAAAAGAATATGAGGGAAAAGGTACTGTTTTTGCTTCTAAGTTTGTTACGTGGGAGGAGCATACATAGTCATTTGGTTTATTACTGGGTTAATAAGACTAACTCAAGCAAATATGGTAACACACTTAAACAAAGTGGGAAAATGTGAATAATATTTATTTATTTGCCATTTGTTAACAGGATTAGTCCAACTGAGCCAAAGGCCCATTTTCAGAGGAGACCCAAGGAGAAAAGCTCCAAAATATCTCCAAAATTACATAAGTTCCAGATTGCACCAGTAAAAATAACATAAATTTAATTACATTACACCAGTAGAAATTATTTATTTATTATTTATTTATTTTACATTTGTTGACCGGGATAGTCCAACTGGATACTTGTCCATTTTCAGCGAAGGTCCAGGGAGAAAAGCTTTATACATACATACATACATAAAAAACGTTACATTAACCAAGTTAAAGCACTGTTACAGATGCAATACATTTTTGAAAAATTGACAAATTTGAAAAATTGACAATTACATGGAATGAGTATACCATAAAAAATGTCAAATTACACAGACTAGAGATATATTTGAGTAAGTAACAGAAGATTAACTACCTAAGTAAGTCTATTTTATTTTATTTATTTATTTCCAATTTCATTACCGGGGAAGTCCACTGGGCCCAAATGATCCATTTTCAGAGGTGGCCAGGGAGAAAAGCTGCAAGATACATTATATAATTTAGATACAAAGATACAAAAGTGTAAAACATACATTGTATAGTACAGTTACAAATAAGTACATTCAGTGTCATGCATAGTCAACACAATTCATTGTGGGTGTTCTTGTGGGTTATACAGTATCATTCGAGCAAGCACTCCTATGTATTAGGTGTGGAAACATTTTACATACATACATTTAAGTAAATGTGGCTACACTTTACATGCACACTTTTAAAGTAAGAAGCTATTTACAATATTTACAAAGCTGAGTTGTGTGATAAGTAGCTATAAAAGATGCAGAAAGCTTAGATACACTCATAGGAAAATAGCTATGGGAGATTATAGAGAGCTTAGGAACCTGAGAGAGAACCCCCTGGGGGCATATACTTGGAATGATTAGGTGGGGTGAAGGCAGGTACATTTCCAGTTAGTAGACAGGTGTTTGAAAAACTGGGTTTTGAAGTTTTCTGAGTCTGGTATGGTTCTTAGAGTGGAAGGAAAAGAATTCCATTTTTTGCCTAGTGAGACAGAGAAGAGAAGTAGGCCAGTTGGACGTTTGGGTTTGTGGATAGCAATTAAGTTTTGATATTCAGATCTGAGAGTTCTGTTGGGGGTGTAAGGGGGAAGGATGTTTGTTAGAGCTGGACATTTTGTTGGGTGAAATACAAGTCTGTGTGCAGTGGTGAGTTGGAGGTAGTCTAAGTAGTTTGGGAGTTCAAGCCAATTTAGGGATATTAGGGTAAGGCAATGATGGGCAGAAGTTTTGGATTTGGTGGCAAATTTAGAGATTTTATTGCAGCAGTTTTCTAGTTTGGAGGTGATAGAGGAGGACAGGTTAGTTAAGAGAGGGGCTCCATATAATAAGGAAGGAAGTAGATAAGTAGAGGCCAGAGTATGCCTAGTAGAGTAGGAGAGAAAGCGATTGTTACTGTACAGCATACCTAGCTTTTGGTGGGTTTTCTTAATATTTCATTGAATATGGATATCAAACTTGAGCTGTTCGTCAATAGTAATGTCAAGCAGTTTAGCGTAAGGAACCACTTCTATGGGTAAGTTGGTTTGACTAAGGACTTTGAAAGTGTTTTTGTCATAGGAGTGGGCCTTTGTGGGAGGGAAAAGTAGAATTTTTGACTTATTTGCATTGAGAGAGAAGGTAGTTTTGGCACATCCTGTTTTCAGTTGTTGAAAAAGCAATTTGGGTTTTAGTCAGCAATTCAGAGAGGTTTGAGGCAGAGCAGACTAAGGTTGAATCGTCTGCATATTGAATGATTTTAGTATCAGGAATGGCAGTGTGAAAGTTATTGATGAAGATGCTAAAAAGCATAGGCCCAAGAATGGATCCCTGTGGTACGCCATTTGGGGTAGGTAAGAAGGAAGAGGTGGAGTTCTTCCATTTGACTGCCTGAGATCTGTCTGATGGGCAACTGGAGAACCAGGATAAAGTGTTTGGTGAGAGATGAAGGTATGAGTGATGAAAGAGAAGGTGTTTGTGGGAAACAGTATTGAATGCTTTAGACAGATCGAGCAAAACAGTAGAAACCAAATGTCCTGAATCTCAGGCTTGATTGACAGTTTCTAGGAAACTGTCTAGAGTGAAACAAGTTAATAACTATGCTAGCATTACATTATAACTGCATATACATTATCTAGAACAGTTAATATAGTACAGAAGTGATGCTATTTACATAAAACTATGTACAATAAGGCAGCTGTTAGCTTATCATTGACCTGATAGAATTTTGTTTTATGAATTTTCCTTCTCCATTTAGCTATGAGATATATAGGTTTATGGGAAGGAGGGGGGGGGTGATTAGGTAGGCTCCTGGCATGGGCAGGAACTTGAGTTTGCAAGGTAGCATTTTAATTATTTTTAGAAGCTGTTAGTGGATTTAATATTCTAGATACTTGAGGGGAGTTTGTTCCAGCCTTGCGACAGAGTCTTTTTGTAAAGCAGTTCACCTATGGTTATATTACATTTGTATGTGTCAAGAAGGAGTTGATCGGATCTACAGAGAGTACGAGTAGGAGTATAGAGGGATTCCAGAGTGGAGAGGGAAGGACAGGCCGAGGGGTTATTTAGTAAGGAGTGAGCGATAATGTAGCTTGGAAAGAAGCAGTAGTTGGGGGAATTCAAACCATTGGAGATGTTTTAGTTTAAGCTAGTGGTGAGATTTGTAAGGCAGGTTGCTGGCAAATCTAGCTATTTTGTTAACTGCTTGTTCGAGTTTGGTTATTACGGTGGATTGTAGATGTGTAAGTATAGGAGAGGCATAGAGAAGACAAGGTAGGAGGAATGCTAGTGCCAGAGAAGGTTTGGACTCAGGAGAGAGGAATTTTTTTTTATTTCTGCAGAGAAGTCCCAATTTTTGATGTGTTTTTTAATACACTGTTGTATATGGAGGTCATATTTTAATTGGTCATCAATTATGGTGCTGAGGAGCTTGGTGTCTGATTCAACTTTAATAGTAGTTGTCAAGGGATGATATGGTGAAGGTGGTCTTATGATGGGTGAGAGATTTAGGAATGAAGAGAAGGAGCTTTTTTTTTTTTTTTTTTTTTTTTTTTAGGGTTGAGGATGAGTTGTTTATCAGTTAACCATTTTTCAATGATAAGAAATGAGTTTTGTGTAATGCAATGAAGGTGAGTGATGTTATCAGAGAAGGAAATAACAGTAGATTTGTCAACGTATTGGATAAGGGAAGAAGTGCTACAGGATGAGTGGAGGTTAATAGTAAAGATGTTAAAAAGAAGAGGCCCTAGAATAGAGCCTTAGGGGACTCCTGTCTGGGTGGATAAAAAAGGTGAGCAGGTAGTTTGTCTTCTCACTGACTGTAACCTTTTAGAAAGATAGCTTGAGAACCAGAGGGTTGTAGAGGTAGAAAGGCTGAGATCAAAAAGTTTTATTAGTAGTTTAGAGTGGGAAACTGTATAAAAAGCTTTAGAGAGGTCAATGAAAAGACAGGACACCAGTTGTTTTGTCTCTAGCCTCTGCAACAGTATGTGTGAAAGATAGTAGGACAGTGGAGGTACTGTGATTTTGCCTGAAGCCAAGCTGAGTGGGGGTAGAAGGTTTTCCTGAATTAGGTATTTCAGGAGCTGTTTGTGTATGCATTTTTCTAAGATTTTAGAGAGTGAGAAAGAATGGCAATGGGTCTAAAATTAGAAGGATTAGTAGAGTTGCTACCTTTGTGTAGTGGTATGGGGTGGAAAGATTTCCAGATGTCAGGGACACTGGATTCTTGGATCGATCTGTTAACGGGTATTGTGATGGTGTGGACTATAGAGGCAGCTGCGAGTTTAAGAAAGACAGGAGGTAGGTTATCAGAAGAGGAGAAACATAGTTTTAGTTTAAGCAAAAGCAATTTTATATAGGCAATGGGGACTGGTTTAAGAGTAAAGGGGGTTGTATCGGAAGTAGAGGAAGAGGTGGTGGAAGAATTTTTATTTTAGTTAGAGTAGGATAGTTTGTGAATAGATTCAATGAAGTAAGAGTTATGAAGTGCAGTAGTTTCTTGAGGAGTATTGTTAGGGTAGGGTTAGGGGTCGCCCGGGATGGAGGATTTTATTAATTATGTGCCAGAAGTTTTTTGGATTAGAGTGGTGGGTGGATTAGGCATCATAGTAGAATGTTTTCTTATCTTTGTTGATTTGCTTTTTGGTGATGCTTCTAAGTTCTTTGTATTTCTGGAGTAGCACAGTGGATTGAATTTTTAGCCATTGTTTCCAAATGCTATCTCTTTTTTTCATAAGGGACAGAATGTCTTTTGTGAGCCAGGGCTTTTATTCTGATTTTCCTTATTGGTGGAAGGGAGTTTAAAATATTGAGAAAACTATGGTTAAATTAACAAAATGCATCATTAAGGGGGAGATGTTGAAGGTAGGACCAGTTAACTAATGAGAGTCTATTACTGAAGGTTACTGTGTCAAAGCTGGAAAGGTTGTGGCAGTCTCTGTATAGCTTGAACCTGGAAATTTGAAGAGAGTATCTTTGCACAAAAATAAGGAGGTTTAGGTCAGAGATAAGGATCCAATCCAGAAAGGAACTGTTATTGTTATTTTATTTAAGCACGTGGATATAGTAATTAGTTGTTTGAAGCCATATAGGTTAATGCAAAAATTTGGGGAGCTGGTTGATAGGTTTTTCCAATCAATATTTACATCACCCAGAATAATTGTTTCATAGAGTATATGGAGTGAGATCCATGACAGGATAGGTTCAAGGATGGGTATGTTATTTCCAGGTGGTATATAGATGGCTGCTATGGCAAATTTTTTTTTGGGGAGGGTTGATGTAACAATTTAGAATAAGTAGCTCAGCTGAGTGGAAACTGTGGTGGTGGTGCTTCAGTAGAGTTGTCACCTCACAGTAAGATGTTGTCCTGTTCGATTCTTATCTAAAGCGTCTTCTGTGTGGAGACATGCATGAATGGGCGTACCTTCATTGAAGGTTGTGCATCAGGGCTGGCAACTCCGCACGTAAAAATCTACTGCCAATCATTAGCAGACCAGAGTTCCGCTGTGGCGACCCCTAACCGGGAAAAGCCAAAAGATACAACAGCTTAGCTGAGTGGAAGTCTGGGAGACATATAAATAGGGGAGACAATTTGAGTTGCTCGGAGTAGAGGATTGCAACCCCTCCCCCCTTTTTGGAGAGTCTGTCTTGACAGTAAATGTTATAGCTGGGAGGTAAGATTTCAGTGTTGGAGATGTGAGGTTTTAGCCATGTTTTGGATAATGTCAATACATGTGGAGAGTGGTGGAGTATCCAAGAGTGTAGGTCAGTAGGTTTTTAAGTAGACTTTGTATATTCATTGCATAGATAGTAAGATGTTTGGTAGTAGAGGTGGAAGAGGGGGGAGGTTGGTGTATGGTGGGTGGAGGGATGATGGATGGGTCTGGACAGGTGGTGGGGTGAGATTGGGGTGGATGTCCCCATCTAGCAAAAGAGGTTGTGTTATTAGAGTGGGTTTAGAAGGGAAGTGATAAGTAAAGGTAGGAGTATGAGTAAATATTTTGAATTTAAGAAGTTGCATGTTGGAGATATTGCACAGAGAAGGGGAGATTAGGAAGGGTAGGGGGATCCTTTTGGGTTGTTGGTTGTATCAGTGTGGTAGATGGGAGAATGTAATTGAGTTTTCTGTGATAGGTAGTTAAGACTGTAAGGCAGGTGAGTAGGGAGGTAGTAGCTTAAAGTATGGTGGAGGAACGTAGGAAATAAGAATGTCGTTTTCTAACTCAGATGAAATCAATGTACTTATAAAGAAAGAGAAGGTGGCAAAAAGCTGAAACAAAAGGGGCCAATTTAACCTTTGATAAAATATATAAAAATGAATAAAAAAACAGAAAATGTCAAAAATGCAATGGTGAGGAATGTCCATATGCCATGAAAAGAAAGAAAAATGATAGCAATTAATCTAGAGATAATTATGAAAGCTTAAACTGCATAATGTTGAGTCATGAAAAACCATAACATAAATATGAACATAAATAAACCTGACTGCATTAAGCACTGACCCATAAAAGAACAACAAACTCCCTACGTCACAAGTGATAATTCAATAAAAGTGTTTGAAAACAAAAAAATGAAAATAAACTTTTTTCTTTTTTGCAAGGGGCAATCCACTTAGACTATATAGCAACTCCATGGCTGCACAAACTCAAAAAACTTAGAATGGAATCGCTAACCGGTACAATTATTGTGACCCAGTAGTTTTCTACCACTCAGAAGACATTCCTCCAGCTAAAGCACTACAGAGATGCTTGGCACACAACAAACTCAAACACATTTTATCAATCAAAAAGCAGTCAGTCATGTCTGCATTCGTAAAATTGTGCATTTGATCTTTTTCACAAAAGTGTAAACTGGCCAAACAAATTAATCCTTTTTTGACTGTTTGCAATATGTAGTTTTAGAAAGGAGGGAGAGAGAGAATTCTTTTCTTTTTTAACTTCTGTGTGTGTTTTACAGCCATTGACAATGGGTGGGCTTGGGAGACTGGGTCTATTATTTTATATTTACTTTGGTCTTTATTTATTATGTGTTTATATATATTACACATATTTATATTTATTTTAAACTGTTTCAGTTTGTTTAATGGGATAGGGGTTAGGAATTCTGTTGGGATTGTTACAGGGGGTGCTAAAATATAAAATATGTTCAGGGTTATGCTCTTTTTATTTCAGAGAAGGGTAAATATGTTCCATCCAATCATACATCAAGACCAAGGTCTTCAATCAGAGTTTCTTTTGAAAGTCTGATGAATGCAGCTGCAATCCTTTGAACAGTGAGATTAAAGATGCAAAAACAAGAATATGTACTAAGTCCAAGACCACTAGATCTTAGAACAACGGCTCTTCCCCAGATTCTGTGATCCAAACGTCAGTGTACACGTGATTGTGTATGTGTGTGTGTGTGTGTGTGTGTGTGTGTGTGTGTGTGTGTGTGTGTGTGTGTGTGTGTGTGTGTGTGTGTGTGTGTGTGTGTGTGTGTGTGTAATAATATTGGCATTCTCTGTATATATTCATGATTTGTAGTTGACATTAACAAAGTAATATTTTTTTTGGGGGAATGGGGTTTAGTACAATGTTAAGGTGTTTACCTTACAGACACAACATACAGGGTTTGATTCTCATCCTTGAAAATGAAACTGACTAAACTTAGAATGGCCTAAAAGAGCAGGTAGCCTAGTACTTACCTATGAATTACAGTATAAAAAAAATCTCAGTATTACATTTCTCATACTTTCATTAAGGAGTCCTTCAATGTTGTCCAACAAGGGATGTGCTGTCAGATTGTAAGCTACATTTCTGAAACATGTAGCATTTCACTCAAGAGTTTTTTCTTCCAACTGAAATATTTTTAGTTATGGAATCAGGTGTATTGATGGGGGAATGGTTAGGTATCCTGTATTTAATGTCATTGCCACCTCACAGCAAGAGGTTCTCCAGTTCGATCCTTGGCTGGGGTGCTTCTGTGTGGAGTCTGCATGTCCTCGCTGTGGTTGCATGGGTTTCCTCCGGGTGCTCCGGTTTCCTCCCACATCCCAAAGACATGCTGTAGGTGGGTTGGATACTCTAAATTGGCCCTAGGTGTGAGTGCGTGCATATGTGTGCCTTCAGTGGAAGGTTGGGTGTTGGGCTGGCAACTCAACACTGTAAAACTCCACTGCCATTCATGAGCGGACAGATGATCCGCTGTGGCGACCCCTATCTGGGAAAAGCCGAAAGAAGAAGTACTGTATGTGAAATATGGTTAGTGTTTTAACTCTTGTGAAATATGGTTAGTGTTTTAACTCCTTGATCTTTAAGTATTTTCTTTTCAGTTACAGCATAGATTGGTGTTCTTTCCTGTCAGTTGGGATTATTTTCAGATGCCTAGTATTGTGCTCCACTTCTTTCTTAATTGTTTCAGTGCATATTTTGTTTAGGTAGGTCAGTTATTTCTTTTTCTGGGCTGGATTTTCTTCAGGCTTCAAAATTGTTTTTTAGCACTATTATGACTGACTTTCTGTGTGCATAGGGATCTATTTTTATATTTATTTACACGTTAGTGTAAACATGCTATTTTGTACTGTATCCAATTCTATTTACTTGTTTTAGTTGCAGAGAGAATTTTTGGGTAGTTTTTATTTTTTGTTAGAAGGGGCTATAGCAATCATGGTTTATATAGATTTAGATTTTTTTATTTATTTATGTACTAAATTGTTGCTCCACCTCAGTGTTTTAGGCAGAATAGCATGTTACAGTCTACAGTACCATTAAATGCCCTTGCTACATCTTTTAGTGTAAACCCGTACTAACGGTTGGAGATGCATGTTATGTGATGCTTGATGACATATGTCAATTCGTGGGTAAATAAATGGTAAAACAAAACTGCCTTTTTTGAACAGATATTTGTTTTATCACATGATTTTATCTGTCTGTATCTCTGTATATGTATATGTATATATGTATACATATATGTATACGTGTGTGTGGGGGTTTTGGTGTATGTGTGTGTGTGTGTGTGTGTGTGTGTGTATATATATATATATATATATATATATATGTGTGTGTGTGTGTGTGTGTGTGTATACACACACACACACACACACACACACACACACACATATATATATATATATATATCCGCGGTGGTGCAGCGGTAGCGTTGTTGCCTCACAGCAAGAGGTTCTCCCATTCAATTCTCGGCTGGAGTGCAGGGAGTGCCTTCTGTGTGGAATCTGCATGTCCTCCTCACGGTTGGGTGGGTGTTCGAAAGACATGCATAAATGGGCGTGCCTTCGTTGAAGGTTGCACATCGAGTTGGCACCTCGGCATTCGTGAAAATCTACTGCCAATCATTAGCGGACCGGAGTTCCGCTGTGGAGACCCCTAACTGGGAAACGCTGAAAGACCAACAACAACAACATATATATATATATATATATATATATATATATATATATATATATATATATATATATATATATATATATATATATATATATATATATATATATATATATATATTAGTTGGGTGCACTCCTCCCACCCTTTGCTTAAACATGAACAAATCACCACTTCCTGTAGTACTGCTCAGATTTCTGGCACCTGCCTAGGAGGTAGCTGCTATAACAGCAATAGCTCATCCACTGATATGTCAGTTCAAGCTTCACTGAAGAGATTGAGATTGACTGTCACACCCCCACCTTGTTTCTGCTTATAACCAGCTCAGTAAGTACCAGTGCCTGTCTAGCATGATAGAACGTCATCATGGTAACAACATAAATTCCCTCCTGCCTGTCACCTCCACCACATAAGTTCCATCATTTGCCTTCCTTACAGCAGTGTAACAACACTCCCATGCTCCCTGCAGCTTATTTTGTTGGCTCTGAATAAACATCATTTCTGTTTATCTAACTGTATACTCTCGTACTCTCATATCCCAGTTTTTGCTACTGTTTTAAGACTGTAAACTCCTTGGCTTTGTCAAAAATTCATCACATACTCCAAAACAGACTACTTGTTAGAATCACATTCACACCGCTACTCATCACCCTATCACTCTATCATCATAAAGAAGCTCAAATAGTAAACATCAATTTTTGAGACATCTCTCTGTTTTTAGACATCCCCAGAGAAGATCAGATATGTACTTCCCCTTACCCATTTAAACTAATCTGAAAATGCTCACAGCATGGTCTTAAATATCTCCACCAAACCATTTGTTTGAGGATGGTAGTGGGTTGCTTTTAACTGTTCTACCCCAGAGCACTTCAACAAAGGTCAAAAGGAGTGATATAAGGTTAACCTCTGTTGATCCATATTTCACTGGAGAAAATTTACACTGCTGAATTTTTCTAACTGAACATTTGCTACTTTTTCTGCATCAACAATGGACAGAGCCAGCATTCTGGTGTACATAGTAGCATTGTCTAATACAACCTAGATACATCCCTTTTCTCCGGTGCTTGGTGTACTAAGAAGTCCTACAATATCCATAACTGTCTTCTAAAATGGTTCATTAACAACAGTCTATGACATCAAAATAGCCTTAACATTTTGTACTGCCATGACAATCTTTGACACTTCCTTTATCTTGCAGTACTCTCTCTCATATTTTGCAGTGCATAGCCAAAACAGTTTGCATAAATTAGACGTCATGTTGTCTAATTTATGCCTAAATAGCTAGAAAACTGAATATATTGTATGTCCAGAATTTCCATACTAAAAGTCCTTTATACTACCATCTGCAGTAACACATCTCCCTGTAACCCTCCTTCAGGAGTCTAAACTGTGTGCAATAACTTCCAGCCAAATACACAGACTTCCTGTGTCCTTCAGAGTGAGGAGCATCTTTAGCTACTTCTCTCAAGTCCTGCAAGATCTGATACTGTGTCAGTCTCAGCCCTTTCTGTAAGCCTTCCTACTATAATTTCCAGTGAAAGTCTACTATTTCCCAACACCTGGGTCTCAGACTTAGAATTTTTTTTGTTAGCCTCTGTCACTGACTTCAAACTCCTCTTTCCAGCCCCCTTAGCCCCATCCTTTTCAAGTCACATCCTTGATTGCTCCTCCATGTGAAGTCTGACAATGCCACCCTTCAGTGTGTGTGAACACACGTGCACACAGAGGCCTTCATCATGGAGTATGAAACCAGACAGGAGAGAACAGTAGGATGAGGTCATTTTTGCCTGTTTCCTAACTGCTGTCTTAAAATATAAAATACCTAGTGTGCGTATATTTAGTTTGTGGCACACGCGCGTGCACACACACACACACACACACACACACACACACACACACACACACATACATTCTAGTTGCAAATCTGCTTTGAAGGTTATGAACAATGAGTTCACAAAACTCCCACACTGATGCAAACCAACTTTATGTGATGGAAATGGACTATGGGCTCATTATGCACACTGTTAATGCCAGTTTATATGGGGCAGTACCAGCTCAAAATCTGTACCACTGGCACCAAACAATATATGATTGGCAAATGGCCTTACAACCATACTATAAATGGACAGTACTGTCTTATCGAATAACCAACAGGTGCCACAGCCAAATACGATTCATACTATACAGCTGTAGATTTGAGTTATAATCACTGCCTCACCAGAATTTTACACTTCTCACCGTGAACCCAATATCTTCCAATACAAAGTTACCAACAGTAATCCACTGTAGTCATGCATGCTAACCCTAACCCTAATGCTGCCCCTTCCACCAACCCTAACTCTACAACTTAATGTCATTAAAACCTTCCCATAACACTGTCACAGTTCAGACAAATTTGAGGCTAGTGTTATGCAGGAGACTAATTTTAATATTGGGAGAGGAAATAATCTCTCGATATTATGCTTTTCAGTTTTGTTTTTATTCACTACTGTGTATGATTGAACTTGGATTTGTTGATGTTTTACATTTTGACATTAGGGTGATTTAGTCATACACAATAGACCTATATAGAGATATATATATATATATATAGGTATGGGTGTGTATACATATATATATATATATATATATATATATATATATATATATATATATATATATATATATACACACACACACACACACACACACACACACACATATATATATATATATATATATATATATATACACACACACACACACACACACACACACACACACACACACACACACACACACACACACACACACACACACACTAGTTTTATTGCTAGCACCAACTGTTTCAGTGGATAATTTGGACTTGTTCAGTTTGCTGTCGGCTGCTTATAAGTTAGCTTCTCATAGTGGAGCAGTATATTTATAAAAAACATTAAAAATGCATGAAAACTGAGGCTGGTGTTTAGTGAGTCCCATGATAGCATGCCAGCATATATGTACATTACTGTGTGGGCATGAACTGCACATACACAAATGTTTGCACTTAATCTTCAGTCAGAATTTTTCACTTTCCCAGAACTATTTCCCATTTCATGTTGTTTCGGAGTACATCAGTTCGTTTAGCACCTGTTTGCTCCCTAATGGATGAACAAAATGGAGTGGAACCATATTCAATGAAGACGACAATACAGCATCATTAACTAAGACAACAAAATTCAAACAAGCTGCTTCCTGCTGACCCTGTTTGATTTGTATTAACCTTCACCTACTTACTGTGAAGCTCTGGGTGAGTGGTTTAACTTGACCAAAGCTCTTAAGAGATCCATGCAGACCATCATTTGTATGTACTGGATTTTTGTTGGTTAGGAAAGACTGTAAATAAAAGTTTGAAGGAAAATGCATCCACAGATGATACTTCTTAATTATAAAAAAAAAATCTATACTTTGACTATATAGAATGCTTCCCCCAGATCCCAGTACTCTAACAGCAAGTATCAGACCCAAGAGGCTTCAACATTCTGACTTAAACAGTTAAACAGTTATCACACTCCACAAAGGGGGAGTCACCACTGATCCCGGGAACTATCTCCCTATTAGCCTGACGAGCCTGGTCTGCAAGGCCATGGAACGTATCATCATGGAACTCATAAACAAAGACATTGGTAACCTCCAAACTCTGGATCCCACCCAGTTCATGTTTGTGAAAGGCAGATCATGCCTCCTGAACCTGATCGACTTCTTTGAGGCAGTCACCAAAGCCGTAGATGAGGGTAAGGTGGTTCACACAGCATATCTTGACCTCATCAAGGCTTTCGACACCATCCCCCATTCTGGAATTATAGGTAAACTCACTAAACTAGGTATAAATACCTACATCACAAGATGGGTTGCCAAATGGCTCACTGACAGAACCCACACTGTAAAAGTTGCACACTCCATATCTGACCTCAAACCAGTGACAAGTGGAGTATCACAGGGGTCAGTCCTGGGACCTCTCCTGTTTAGTATCTACTTCTCTGAAGTACACAGAAGGCCTCTGGCTAACGAAGTTCGCAGATGACTGCAAACTAGGAACCATAGTCAAGTCCCCAAATGATGTAGAAATCCTACAGAAGGGCCTCGCTGAGAGAGATGCCTGGTGTCAGAGCCATGGCCTCAAACTCAATGCCAAAAAGTGCATTGTCATCCCCTTTGGTAAAAACTCTGCACCCATGAACTACTACATAGACAGCAGTCTACTTAACACTGAATGTGTGATAAGAGACCTTGGTACCCAGGTGGACAGTAGTCTGTCCTTTGATAGTCACATCGCCACAGTAGTCAGGAAGTCCTTCTGTGTGGCACACCTCATCATAAAAGGGTTCTCATCCAGGAAAAAAGAGGTCATTGTTCCCCTCTGCTCGACATTCATTAGATCCATTATAGAGTATCATGCCCCTTTTGGAATGTACCTCACAAGACATCTGCAGCAGCTGGAAGTACCTCACAAAGAGGATTACTGGCCTCAAACAGATGCCCTACACTAACCGTCTCAAAAAACTCCAGCTTTACTCCATAGCATGTCGCCTACTTCGAGGTGATCTCTGCCTAACATATAAAGCTATTTCAAACCCAGAGCTGTTGGACATGCTACAACTAAAGAAATCCCAATCCCTCTGAGCTACACGGTTTAGGGACCTAAACCTTGTCATCACAATAAACAGGACATGCTGGAGGGATAGATTCCTGTCCCAGAGACTTCTCATACTCTGGAACAGGCTACCCATCTATGTCAAGCAAAGTTCTTCATTAGCACTCTTCAAGAAAAATCTTGATGAGTGGATGGGAAATAGGAAATACACCCCTGGGATCAGTTCTGTGTTGCTGCTCGACAGTGGAACAGGAAAATAACTTTCTTGGGTGGCGTAAGCCAGGGACCCTTGTTGGCTAGGCTTACATAGGCACTCAGGCTGATAGCCTAGTACCTACTTATGAACTTATGAACTTGTATCTCTCCATCTGTTATCGAGAGTAAGCACATGATAGTTCTAAGAAATGGAGAACAGTAGACACATTTCTGCCAAATGGGTAACATTATTACTACTCCACGAAAGGAGAGTCTCACGTCCCCAAGGGTTGATTCCCTGACAGTGAAAGTCATTTTGGGGGAATCATGCAAACAAGTGCCTTTTATGGGTGTTGACCACCTTCCCTGCTTGTAGTGTGACAATGGAGTTGATTGTATTAATTAAGGGGTCTGTGACTGCAGGGAGGCTTGTAACTAGACAAGGATGGCCAAAATAATTAGTAATTGCTTCTTAGTTTTCATGGACATCAGAAACTCTGACTTGCACACTACCTGCCAGTATGTTTTTCACCAAGTTTCCATATTTTTCAGTTATAAAGAACTGACAATGTCTTGTTATCTTGTTCTTGCTTTGCATAGAATCACAGATTTATGTTTTACAATCTAGCTAACCACCTCTCCACTGTGGCAAATTAAAGTGCAAAATTTTAGGAAATAATTGTCTTCTCAGTTTAAAAATGCATTCATGGTCTTTATATGAAATGCAGCTGTAAATGATCCTTAATATAGATGTCTGGGGAAAGGTTATTTCTTTATTTCCGTTTAAGGTGTGTACTGCAATTGGCAGATACAGATTTTGTTACAGTGAGCATACAGCGGACCAGGTGTGCTGCAGAATGCATGAGGATAAGCTTCTTCAGACTCTCATGAACTCTTGAAGTCTTTATCAATCAAGGAATGTGAATGCAGGTTTAACAGGAGCATGGACTTCAAAAGAAACGAAGTACTCTACTCGTACAAGCACTCTCGACTACTAATGTAAATATTTGCCTATTACAGGCTCGTTTATTTTTTGAAGCTTTATTTCTAGATGTGGTGACATTCAATTCTAGGTTCATTTAGTATGCAGCTTCAAATCACCGAGAACCCAAAGAAGATGACAAATCATAGATGTGTATACCCACATTTGATTATTAGTTTTAATGCAAAAATAATGTGCTGAGAACTTTTGATGTAAAAAATCCGCTCGTTTACTGTGAAGTTCTGATATCAGGAATAAAATATATTTTATTATTTCAGTTTTGATTTTGATTTCAGTATTGCAAGTCCATGGTGCTGTTTGCATATGCACGCTTGGAATGATATGCTGGACTTGTATGCAGTATTTCAAGCACACTTTCTTTAATCTTGCACTCTGTAAGCAGGGGAAATCAATCTGTTTTACCAAATGTGCTGAGACTTCTCTGGCACCACATTTCTTGACACTTGCTTATTATTTGTCCCAGTTTAATTCAACTACTGTTTCCTTTATTTGGTGCTGTGTCTCACAAATGTGGTTAAACCAACCTCTTTCTTTCTACTTCATGCACTCCAGTATACTAACAGAAAACACAAACTTAACTATCTGTCTCTCTGTGGCATATACAAGAAGAACTTATCCTTTCTATCTATTAGAATCGATTTCTATTATGGAGAGAAAGAGAGAGAAAAAAAGAAAAAATACATTGTACTAGAAGTTGATTCAAAACACCACATCATTACACCTTGTGTTAGTATGTCAGGATTTTGTGTTGGATTATGTGAATGTACTTTCACTCCATCGGTAATTGTGACACGCATTAAAATTAACTGTTACTAGCTTAGTCTACAGATGTTAACGGCTTATCACAGAACCGTTCACTTTGTAAACACTTAGGGCTAGCTTTTAAGATATTTGCTGTACCACTGAAGTAGATCAGCGCATCTAGCACACATAACAAACAGGTCAATACACATGAGGAGCTGAACACTTTACAGCATAAGACAAAAAGTAAGTCAATATGGAGACACTACTCCAATGCAGATTTAACTCTGAAATGAAACATTACTGCAGTGGAAGCCACAATAGCAATTAAGAGTATTATTAAAAAAGTATGCTTCTCTGAATACAATCAGTTCTCTGCAGAAAAGCACACATATTCACAGCAGTGCAGAAATCTATCAAGTTATCACTAATGCATGCTAAGACTATTAACAAGCTTGGTATAGTATAGTAAGAGTCTAAATAAGAAGCCCATGACTTCTAGCAAATGTAGTACAGTATCCAGAATCAGTGTTGTTACACCATGTTCCCAAATATGTAAGCATAAAGTAAAAGTCAAATGGCAACTCCAAAACCAAACAGGCCAAATTATCTTCAACTTTGGACAAACAACACACACAATGGCAGCATGCATGGTACAATAATGGATGGAGGCAATAACAATGTAGGTTTCAAACTTCAAAAGCAAAAAAAAAATGACACCTATATCATTATTATTTCTCAGAAATACAAATATTAGTACTACCAAATCAGGTAGAGTACAAAAGAAAGAGAATACCCCAAAATGGCTACCTGATAGTTAATCAAATTCATCAGGAAGATTATTTTGAGTAAACCAATTGCCACCTCAGCATGCCAATAGTGGCAGTACTATGCTAAATGTATATCTATATATATATACATACATCTATATCTCTATCTATATCTACACACACACACACACACACACACACACACACACACACACACACACACACACAAGCTTGTGTGTGTATGTAACTCAATTACGGCAATAGAACAAAAGGGCAATTAAAGAAAGTCATATGGAATAAAGGATCATTGTCATAGTGGAGAACTGTAAAAAGGGGAAGAATTTAAGTATGGTATGGACTGACTACAAAAAGCATTTGATAGTATCCAACATTCATGGATAAAAGAGTGCTTAAAAATGTATAAGATACATCCTACACTGATCGACTACATTACAATGACCATGAAACAGCAGCAGACCACCTTGCAATTAAGCCATGATAAAGGACAAATTATTATTACATGGATAAAAATTCAAAGGGGGATATTGCAGGGTGACTCTCTGTCACCGCTGCTATTCTGTCTTGCTCTTAACTCATTAATCTGTCTACTTAACAGCTTAAGCCATGGATATAATTTGGCTCCTAGAAAACAACAAAGGGTAAAGACTTCTCATCTTCTCTTTGTCGATGATTTAAAACTGTATAGTTCATCACATGAGAAACTTTAAGCACAACAAGTTGTCAAAACTTTTTCAGATGATATAAGAATGTAATTTGGTCTTGATAAATGTGCAAAAGCAACCTTTAAAGTAGAAAAACTGCACCACCAAGAATCAGTTTAGGACAGCAATGTGTAAAAGAACTTGAGCAAGATGGAGTGTATAAATATTTGGGAATTAATGAAGGATCAACAATAAGACACAAACAAATGTGAATAAAACTTAATAAGGAATATTTTAGAAGATTTAAATTAATATTGAAAACAGCATAGACATCTAGGGGAAAAAGTCCATGCTATAAACCAATTTGCTCTTCTTATCCTAACTTACAGTTTTGGAGTGATTGATTGGCCCCAAAAGGAGTTGGACAGGTTCAACAGGAAAACAAGAAGGATGCTTCATGCTCATCAAGTGATTTATAATAATCAGTGCATACCAAGATTATATTTTCCCCATCCTGAAGGAGGTATAGGCCTCCTCAAAATTGGTTACATGAATAACTCTGCATCCCTGGGACTGCATACATATCTGCTGATCTCTCAAGACCCAAACATAGTGAATGTTTTGAAACATGAGGAGTATAAGTCTAAGATGACTTCCCTGCTTACTTTAGCAGAAGCATATAGGCGTCATGCAGGAATGAAAATCAAACCAGAGGTAAATAAAAATCAGGCAGCAAGTGAATGTGCCAAAAAACAAACAAACAAACAAAAAATGAATATAAGGATCACATGAAAAGGCAAGATGGAAAGTGCATAAATATAGTTGCAAGTACAGAAAACTCTTGGAACAACCTCATGTTGATCAGGATCAAATGCAGGAATGGTTAAGGAGAGGTGAATTTAAACCAAAGGATGAAACGTTAATATTATCGGCTCAAGATAGTGGACTACTTACACGTTGGTTTACAAAGTCCATTGAACATGTGAGAGAAAGAGACAAATGTAGGTTTTGTAAAACAGAGCTGGAAACAATCGTACATCTTGTTGTTGGTTTTGATATACTAATACTAGAAGGACTGTATATTGAAAGGCACGATAATGTGGCAAGACTGTTGCACTGGGGATTGAAGTATCTGAGAAACACTGGAAACATGAGCCACAAAGCATCACAGAAAATGATGAAGTTTATATCACATGGGATCACCCATTACCGACAGTTCAAAAAAATAGATGAGAGAAAACCAGATATAGTAGTCCATGAAAAGAAGACAAAGGTAGCATTGATCATTGTAATTGCTACACCCAGTGACTACAGTGTCTTAAATATTGAGACACAAAGTCATACAATACCAGGATCTGCAGGCAGAAATGAGGGCAATGTGAAAGAAAGATTCTCAGACAGTTCCAGTAGTAGTAGGAGCAATGGGTGTTATAAAAAATAATTTACAATCGCACTTGTGTATGTTACCAATACATCTAACTCCATATGGATTGCAGAAGGGGTCTTTACTGGGCACATTGCTAGTGCTGCAAAGATTATTTCTGGCTAGCATCAAGGATTGAAACAATGCTAATTTCATGAACTTTAATCATACTTTGACTTAGGAATGGGGTCTATTCCTGTCATGGTATTAGAAACCCAAAAGACTTGGAGAAATTAAAAAAATATTTTATTCATAAAGTAGCAGAAAGTATTCTAAGAACACAGGAATGGGGAAAGGAAATTATTTTTATAGGGATGACTGCAATTAGGGGTACAAAGAATAGGCAAGAGGGAGCTGGAGTTTTCTGGGGGAAACTGACAAAGTTAACAATGCACTGGGAGTAAATAAAGAGGGAAAGGTAATAGAATGGGAAGAGGCCAAGAATACCTTTGGACTATAGGCTGTAGACTACACACCACAACAGCCAGTACTTCACCAGAGAATTATTCTTTATTGCTTCAACGATCTGGTACCTCGGCAATTCGCCTTCAAGGATCACAGTTTACTTGATCAAAGTACAACGATTATATACCATTTGATCAATCAATTAAACAATTACAAATTTAATTCAATAAAGAAATAACTTCATATTAAAGTGATCTCAACACATATAAATAACTTATTTTAGTAAATACATTATTATATAAATTTATATGCATATTCATAATGAATTCAGCTGTAAAAAAAATTATAAATAAAATAAATAAATAAATGAAAATAAATACAGTATAACATTTTTAAATATTTTTAAATATTTTAAATATGTATATAAATATTTTATTTCATTTATTAAATGCCCAATTCCTGATTCAAACCATAAGGTTTTAATGTATTCAATTTCAAAATCATTCTGGTTTCCAACTCTAGTAATTTATTTATCATATCATCTATATTAACCTTATTGGTTAAAATATTTTGGTATTTAGTTAGTGAAGATGACACTATAGGTGAGCTATTTCCACATAATGTTAATTTCTCCTTTAAGAGAAGAAAAAACTTAAAGGAAATATTAAATTACAATTTGTTACATTATGATAGGCCCATTTCTACCAAGGTAGGGACTTTTGCATGTGGTTCATGCAGTGTATGTAGCAGGGTTATTAATGTTAAATCCATTAATAATAGATGTCATATTTCTAAGCATTTCTTCAATTGTAAGTCCACTAGTGTAGTGTATATTTTGGGTTGTTCTTGTACCGATATTTGGTACATAGGACAAACTAAAAGGATGGTTAGAGTCAGGATTTTGGAACATTTAAAAGACATAAGAAGTTCAAATTTATTGAGTCCAGTTGCTAAACATTTTATTGACACTCATGATGGTTGTGCTGATAGTCTAAAATTTAGTATATTAGGGAAACCTTTCATTTCAGGGGGAGATGATATGATAAATAAATTACTAGAGTTGGAAACCAGAATGATTTTGAAATTTAATACATTAAAACCTTATGGTTTGAATCAGGAATTGGGCATTTAATAAATGAAATAAAATATTTATATACATATTTAAAATATTTAAAAATGTTATTCTGTATTTATTTTCATTTATTTATTTATTTATTTATTTATTTATTTTATTTATAATTTTTTTACAGCTGAATTCATTATGAATATGCATATAAATTTATATAATAATGTATTTACTAAAATAAGTTATTTATATGTGTTGAGATCACTTTAATATGAAGTTATTTCTTTATTGAATTAAATTTGTAATTGTTTAATTGATTGATCAAATGGTATATAATTGTTGTACTTTGATCAAGTAAACTGTGATCCTTGAAGGTGAATTGCCGAGGTACCAGATCGTTGAAGCAATAAAGAATAATTCTCTGGTGAAGTACTGGCTGTTGTGGTGTGTATTCTGCAGATTTTTTTCGTATTTTTGTCTATAGGCTGTAGACTGTCTTCCCTATCAAGGATTGATATCAGAGTATAGGCAAAGAGAAATAAACAGGAAGATGATAAGCAAAAGACCAGCACTGATGGAGGTTATAGTTGAATCTAGAGCTGAAGCTATTGTTAAAAGATGGATTTTATAGGGCATATAAAATATTGCATGATGATTACAGGAATCAATCAGATGAGGTTAGAAAAGATTGGGAAGAGAGGCTGAATAAGCAATTCACAAAGAAACAATGGGAAGATATATTTATGTCTCCCAAATACGGAACAGAGTCTAGAAAATTCAGGATTTTTGATTGAAAGTTTTTGCAAAGATATTTTTGTACCCCAAGCAGACTCCAAAGTATTTTTCCTCAGGTAGATTGTAAATGTTGGAAGTGTTGGGGAAGAAAGAAATAATTGGGAACATAGTTTTGGGAGTGCAATGAGTTGGCAAACTTTAAAAAAATCCCTGGAGACTACTCTGACAGAAATACTGGGTGATCAGATGTGTGTAAATAAGGATATTATTTTTGAGTTGTGATACAGAATCTGAATTGCCTAGAGATAGCAAGGCCTTGCTAAGTTTAATTCTGGTGACTACCAAAAAAGCAGTTACTATAAAATAGAAATCAAAGTGTATACCAAGCACATTAGAAGTAAGGAATATAGTAACGGGAAATATGATCTTTAAAAAGAGTAGGACCCTCCGTGGGGACAATACATGCAGATTAATGTTTTGAAAGTGGAATGAGGTTTAAGGGAAGGCAGGAATTGAATGAACTGTCCAACTGTAATGTTCAATTGGCAATGGCTGTACAGAAAATTATATGTGATGTAAAATGTTTGCAACTGAAAATATGCCAATATGGCTTGGTTTCATTTATATAATGTATGATTGCCTATGTCATATGTGATAATTAAAAAAAGGATATTAGAACCTCTAGTGGATAGTTTTACAATTTGATCTAGTCCACTGGCATTAACAAAGTTCAGGAAACACTGGGCATATCCATTTTTAGAGGTGTAAGTGTGCCAGTTAATGCTTGGATAGTTGAAATCCTCAAACAAGAAGGCATTTTGTTTGAAATGTAACTCCTATATGGTGTAAGTAATTTCCATGATCTTTGAAGGACACTGATGTGAGTCTGTAGCTAGTAAGGAAGTAATAGCTGGGTTTCTTAATGATGATTTGGTTATCCAGAAATTCCATGATAGAGGCATAGACAACTTGATGTGAGGTGATTGTATTTCTGACAAATACAGATACTCCCCCACAGTCACCCAAAGGCCTAAAGGAATGATAGGTACTTAAGCCTGATATAAAGGGAGTACTGCCATTGCCTTGAAAGCATGTCTAAGTAATTACACAAATATGAATGTGTACCTTCTGCAAAACCCACCACATTCAGATCCTGCTGCTACTCTGTTACCAGAAAATAAATTATGTGCTGTTAGGTATACAGGTAGGATAGTATGAACTAGTGGTACTAAACTGCTTTTAGGATCCCACTCCTGAGCCACAGTCTTGCACTGATGAAACAAGTGGGTGTTGGGCTACTTCATGTTAGGGTATATATGGCTGAATTACTCACTAGAATGAGTGATACCAGTGGCATTCCGCACCATCTAAGGAATCACACATCAGGCAGTAGGCTATTGTAATTACCCTACTTGCACCAAAAGCCTTCTCCTCTGTACCATATTATACCCACCTCTGCCTCAACTGTGCAACCCCTGCTGCTGTATGTTCCTTCTTGACTCTTCATCCTGCCTTTTTGCTGCAATGATTGATATGCAAGACCCTACCAAGATGTTCACTTGCACCAGTTTGCATAATGCCACTTTGTGAAGTGTGCCACACACAACAACGATCTTGCTGCCAGTGTCTAGACTGTATTGCAGTGCCCATCCTCAGATGTCTATAATTTGGAATCATCCCTTTTATCGGTGAAATACATGTTCCACTGTATTTCACATCTCTGCATGTGTTGTGTTATAAACCATTTCCTGCATGGTCTACAGCCTGCATGTGGGGGACATTGTCAAAGGAAAAATATACTTTAAAAATGATCAAAACACGGTAGGTTCAGGTTAAGGCACTTTACTCTTGCAGCAAGGAGACAAAAACATGCTAATACAGAGTTTGTCTAACTAGAAACAGGAAATACTTTCATTTTTATACATTTTCTAATAAGACATTGCCTACCAAGCTGACGTAACAGTTCACAAGTCTTTTCATCATCATTTATTAACAATTAGTCTCATGAATTTCTGCTGATTTATCAATTTTTGTGAGAAACTTCCTAAGGAAAACAACGTGGCCTTGGTTACCACCGGTTAGATACATGCAATGTTACCATTCAAAGTACCATGGTTAAGTCAAGCACAAAGCTAGCAGTTCATTTCTCTAATAATCCTTTGTCTACATTATCTCTAAGCTACTGCAGCTGTACATGTTCTCATACTTCGAACAGAGCTGATTGTTTAGAATCATTACATTTACAGGATATAGCATTGTTCATTCATTCTCTCCTGATCTAGCAGATAAGCACCTGCTTCTCAAGTACATTTCCAAAAGGCATAAACATGAATATTGCTGTGCTAGCAATTACTAGGGCAGAGGGCATCTTGCAAGTTTCAAAAAGCACACTGCAGTTTCAAAAAGCATCTTTTCATTCTCATATGAAACTCAATTTATATATATAAAACAGTGCATATAAAATAGAATGAAAAACATGTTAACTCATTTAGCTTCTAATTAGCATTAAGCATACACACATTAATACATATTTTTCTGACATTTCCCCCCTGTTAATACTTTTTAATTCTATTTTCAAAAATAGTAAACAGTTTGCTTCTTTTCCTAACCTCTTCCATTCAGGATTTGCAGTTAAGAAAGTCATTCAGTTTAAACTTTTATGAAAGTGTTTCACATTCTAGCAGCTCTTCAAATTAAGTACTCTGGTACATAGTCTCAGAAACTGATATATCTATAAATTCTTTGATTAATTTCTTCATGCAGGGGATTCCACAACAAACACAAACTCCTATCAGGAGTAATCCCACACCAATGGCAATCAAGATGTTCATAAGGATGGAACCCCACCCCCCAAACAAATTCTGGAAAAAGTCCGTCAGAGGGTTTGGGCCTGGTTTAGTCATGGCCGACACTTGCTGAATCACCTCAAGGTGGTCATTAATTTCATACTGATGATCTGGTATAAACGCACAGCATTCTTCTTTGATTAAAGCACACGTTCCACCCCTCGCCGCTAGGGTGAAGTCAAGAGCCATTCGGTTCTGGAGCACTACAGTTCTCATAGCATTCAGTTCATCAGTTATCAGTTCAAGAGCAGAGAAAGTTGCATTACTCATCACTTCAAGAAGTTTAGACAGTTTTCGCAGCTCCCAAATCTATTTAACTGCGTTATATGCAGGTAATATGTCTGCCCATGATATAACAGCGTCACTCAAGTCCATGTGCATAAGTTTGGTACCCACAGTATGATGGTCTTTCCAGCCTGCCTCGATCTGTCCCATTGGATTCTCAGGCTTTTTAACAGTTTTCTTGGTCACATCTCGGGTATTTCGAATATTTCCCTGAGGCAAGACTGCAGTGTGTCGTATGGCCGGGACCAGGTACCCCAAAACACAACTGCCGGACCAATTCTCAGGTAACCATTTATATGCTTTTTTACCACACACAAAATAACAATCCTCTACTTTAGTAGTTACTTTGTTACGAAATGACTGCCCTGCATGAAACATTTTCCTATCTATTACAGATAACTGTTTAAAAAATACAGGATTACGTTGCACTTGATCAAGAGTCTTATGCATGGATTTAAGAAATGAGTCATAATCTGAACCACAAGTTCCACCCAGACTGTTTGCTTTAGTATAACATTTATATTGTACAGTCACATTACACTTGCTCCAACCCACTTGTATTGTGTCATTCTTGTAGAAACATACAATTCCCTTTTGTGTCACAGGCAAATACAGTGCTACCTTATCATATGCTTTAATAGATACTGTGTCAAAAAACAGATTTTCCCAGGTCTCATTGACCCCTAGGGGGATAGCAGTTATTAATAACCCCCCCCCGTATGCTGTTGGTATGGCTGTGCAGATCCAGCAGTTTGAAACATTAAAAGTCTCAGCATACACACGTGTAATTGCCTGATAAGTGTTAAAGTTCGGGTGCCAGTCTATGTTTGGTTCATCACGTTTAATCAGTTCAACTTTTGTGGCAGGAAAAAGGAAAGGCCACAACAAAAAGAACAATGTTATTAGCATAGCTATGAAAATAATCATGCAAGTTTTCTGAGGTTGTTCAGTGTCTCTATTCGCTCTATACCTTGTCATTTTGTTCTCGTTGTACAAGGTTTTTGTCCAGTTCAAAGTTCTTAACCAGTTTACAGTGTGTCAAATGAATCCAGGATGCTCACTCCACGATCTTGACTGCAGTGAGTGTCGACAGTAGTACCTGGTACGGCCCTTCCCACTTCGGAGAACTTCAATTTTTTCTCTTCACTATCTTCACCCAGACCCAGGTGCCTGGGGCTACTGCTGCTTCCGATTTCATTTGCTCTTTATCTGAAACAGAATTTAACTGCAAAAGTTTGTTATTCAAAAATCGCCTCATATACCCTGCAAGTGAACTGTCAGCCTCCTGCTCTGCAGACATGAGAGGTTTCCATTGAGGTGTATAATATGCCCTCCCAAACAAAACTTCAAAAGGAGTTAATCCTTTTGCATTTGGAACAGTTCTCATGCTCAACAGTGCCAGAGGTAAACAGTGCACCCAGTTCTTTTGTGTCTCACTAATTAATTTCCTATGTTTATTCTTCAACACCCCATTATGCCTCTCTGCTAATCCTGCAGATTGGGGGTGGTATGCACAGTGGTTTTTCAATGATATCCCGAAATAGCGACTATGTTGTTGTATTGTTTGGTTTAAAAAATGTGTGCCATTGTCACTATAAATCTTTTCCGGTATGCCAAATCTAGGTATAATTTCTTTAACAAGGACTTTTGCAACAGTAGCTGCATCTGGATTTTTAGTTGGAAAAGCTTCCACCCATTTGGAAAACATATCTATAATGACAAGGCAGTACTTCTTATTTTCACATTTGTTCAGTTCTATAAAATCCATACAAATAGTATGAAATGGATACGGTGGTGTAGGGAAACTCCCTTGCTTAGGTTTCAATGCCCCTTGTGCATGATGCTTGTTACAAACATGGCATGCTGCACAAAAATTTTTTGTGTAATTAGTAAATCCATACGTCGTAAACACTCGATTCACTAACTGTACCAACCCCCTGTTGAGACATGGCTCTGCCCATGGCTCAACAAAGCTGCATATCTAAACAAGTTAGATGGTAAAATTGGTTTCTTTTCTTTGGAGATGTACAGTCCCTTCTCAAGGATTGCTCCTCGTTTTATCCATTTTTGTTTTTCTACATTTGTAGTAAGTGTCTGCATTGTTTTTAACATTTCTAAATCTAAAATCTCAGAAGGTTGTAATTCTTCACTCAAAAGAAAAACTTCTGAAGCTGAAGCTGCCTGTTTTGCAGCTGTATCAGCCCTCGCATTACCTTTTGAAATTCTATCCTGTTGCTTGGTATGAGCTACGCATTTGCAAATAGCTACTTTCTGAGGTAACTGAATAGAGTCTAATAAATCTAAAATAAATTGCGCATGGTTAATTGGTTTACCAGTAGATGTTATCATTCCTCTATTTTTCCACTGTTGAGCAAAACGTACAGTAGAAAAAGCATACTGACTGTCAGTAAAAATATTCACTTTCTTGCCTTTTGCTAAGGCACATGCCCTTGTCAAAGCAATCAGTTCTGCTGCTTGTGCGGATAAATTGTGTGGTAAAGACTTTGCTTCTAAAATCTCTGTATCAGAAACTACTGCATACCCCACTAGGTCCTGTCCTGTAGGACCCCTCCTGCACAAGCCGTCCACATAGTGTGTCACCTTGGCATCATCCAAGGGAACATCTGTAAGATCTTTTCTAGGTAGTGTCTTTTGCTCAATCTCCTGCAGGCAGCAGTGTGGTTTGCCATCTGCAGGGTTTGAGAGCAAGGTTGACGGATTCAAAGTTGTGCATCGTTCAATTGTCATATGAGGTTGGCTCAACAGTATAGTCATACAGGAAAGATGTCTAGCAGGAGAAAGATATGCTACTTTTTCTTGCAGTAAAATAATCGCAACTGCATGAGGCACTCTCAATGTGAGAGGGTGGAACAATACTACTGAGGCTGAAGCCTGCACTGCCATTGCAGCTGCAACTACTGCTTGTACACAGTGGGGCAAGGATCATGCCACTGGGTCTAGCTGTGATGAATAGTAAGCTATGGGGCGTTGTTTGTCCCCGTGCTGTTGTGTTAACACTGATGTCATATATCCTTGCTTACAGTCTACAGTTTGGAAAAATCGCTTATGATAGTTTGGTAATCCTAAAACTAAGGAAGAAGCTATCAGTTGTTTCAGTTTGCAGAAAGCTGATTCTGCTTCTGGTATCCACTGTAATAAATCCTGTGCTGCCATCGGCTTTTTGAATATCAAATTAGTCAGTGGAGCAGACTCCAAAGCATAATTTGGTATCCAACTCCGACAAAAGTTAGTAGTTCCCAGGAAGGACATCATTTCCTTCTTGGTAGTTGGTCTAGGTGCTTGTAATATTGCCGTTTTTCTGTCTTCATCTAATATTCTGCCCTCTTTGGATATTACATATCCCAGGTATTTAACCTGTTTCCTCCAAAGTTGCAGTTTGTTCTTGTTTACTTTGTGTCCTTGAGTAGCTAAAAATTGTAATAATGCTATGGTATCCTCTCTGCATTCTTGCTGGGTGGGGGCTGCCAGCAGAATGTCATCTGCGTAAAGTAAAATCTGACTACCTTTCCGTGGGATAAATCCCGCCAGGTTACTTGCCATTTCTTGTGCAAATATCGTTGGACTTTCACAATATCCCTGTGGTAATCTCGTATATGTATACTGTTTCCCCTGAAATGTAAATGCAAACCAATGTTGGCTGTCTGGGTGTATCGGTATCGAGAAAAATGCATTGCTAATATCTACCACAGAAAAATACTTCTGTTGAGGTTTTAAATCAATCAACAAGGTGTGTGGATCTGGCACCATTGGTGCCCTGGGTATAACTGCGTCATTCACAGCTTGTAAATCTTGGACCATACGCCATTCCCCATTTGCTTTCCTGACAGGAAATAAGGGTGTATTACATGGTGAATCAGGAGATTCTATTAAGACTCCTTCCTTAAGTAAGGCTGCTATTATAGGTTTGATCCCTATCTCTGCATCCTTTCTTAAGGGATACTGTCTTTTCTGAGGTCTAAATGCTGATTTTGGCGTAATAGTAACTGGTCCTGCTGTACGAATAAGTCCTACATCTGATTTCCCTGTTGACCAGAGAGTCTCTGGTATGTCTCGCAAGGCTTTTTCCTCTTCCGCCAGTAAGAGTAATACTCAGCTATCCTCACTTGCCTGTGAGTGCACAGCTGGGTGTGTCTGTGTTATCCAATTCAATTTCTGCTTCTGTACTGCTTGTTCAGAGAGTTCTAACTCTGTCTGTTTTTCCCACCTCGTGACTTTTTCTCCTAGGTCTGCCCACTTCAAATTTTTATTTTTAGTTAAGCTTACATGTGGCAATCGATTAGATTTGTAAAGTGCTAAAAATTCCTGGGGCAATGAACAGCTTATTACACTGTTTCCTTCTGTGTCCCAGTACAAGTTTCGTAATACTAGTCTATTAGCATGGTTTTTAAACAACTCTTGCTCATATTCTTTATCAGGTCCTGGTGTATTACAGTAATATAGAGTACAATGCAAGAAATGCTGTTTGTCAGTGTCAAGGGAGGGGGATTTGCTGATGGCTACGTTCATCAGTTCTTCGGTTACTGCCCCTGGACTAGTCATAACTAAGTCCTGGCTGTACCAATAATATGTCTCACCCTCCGGTCATACTACAAAAGTATTCATTTGTCGCTGTGCTTCCATACCCTGCATGGTTGGAACTATGGCTATACCAAATATCTGCATCAAGTCTCTGCCCAAGAGATTTATTGGGCATTTTGCAGAAACAACAATTTTACTTTTCTGGGTCATTCCTGAAATGGGGTCAGTTATTGCTATGTCATGGGAGAGTGGCTCCCGATACAGCTGTCCATTAGCTGCTTTCACTAGTATGTAATCTGGTGATTCTGAATCTTCTGGTAGTTTGGAAGGATGTATCAGGGTCCGTGAAGCCCCTGAGTCACACAAAAATTTGACTTCCCTTCCCTCTACCAGAAGCGTAACCTCCGGTTTTGTGTCTGCTAAGTAGAGCTCTAGGCTCAACAATGCTAAGTCCAAAATTTCATTTTCTTCATCATCTATGAATTCATGTACATCCTCTATCCCTTCTACCATACTTGTATTTGTCTTTTCCTGCTTATTCTCATCCAATGATTCCTGACTATCATATAGTCATTCCTCACCCTCCTTATCTTACGTAGTTACCTTCTTATTTAGCCTGCAATCCCTTGCCAAATGTCCCTTTTTCCCGCATTTAAAACATTCACCCCTTTTCTTTCTTTCTTCCAAATCTTCTGATTGTTTATCAGATTGTTTGTTTCCATGGGCATTTTTCTTACCCTTTTTCCCAGTTTGTACTACTAAGACTTCTGACCCATCTTCTACTGCAAATACTTGAGCTTTCTTTTTCTTTTTGCTAGTAAAATGCCTTTCGGCATGTCTTGCATATTCAAGTAATGACTGTAATCTACTTGCACGATGATCTACCATGTGCTTTGTAATAAAGCTGCTAATGGGAGTAATACTGCCTTTTAAGAACGCATTCTTTAGCTGTTGCTCATATGGGGAATCATGTGTTTGATCTTCAGGTACTTGCATTCCACAATGGTTATTAAAACATTCTAATACTCTAGCATAATATCTATCAACAGTTTCACCTTCCTGTTGTATGCACTGATTAATGCAAGTCCAATCAGCCCTAGGCTTCCATTTTTCAGAGATTCGGTCTGTTAGACTTTTCACTCTGTTGTCCAGTTCTGCATTACTATGTGGGAGTGGTCTGAGCTCTGCATCATGGGGATTCCAGTTGCCACTGATCATGTGCCAATCTGGACCTACAATTTGTCTAACTACTTTTTCTACATCTTCTCCATTCAAATGGTAACTTAACCTCATGCCCTGTAAGTCTTCTAAGAATTTTCTAAAATTAACTTTCGGATGGGGAATTCCCTCTGTGGCTTTCCAGATGTCTTCCGGTGTCCACGGTCTATATACTAGAAGAGTTGGATCCTGTCCTGCCTGTGGATTTGGTACTTCTATGAGTGGACATATTTCTTCCTCACTCATAGTTCGTGAATTTTTATTCATTTCATATAATTCAATATCCCCTCTCAAGTTACGTGCTCGAGACCTGGTCTCGATAGGATCCCTGACAAACGGTTCTGATTTTGCAGGAACAGCTGGGTATAGCGGAGGTGGATCAGCTTGTCCACTTGCTTCATATTCTGTTAAGGGAAGCAGAAGGGGGGAGGAGGGGCTGTTGCCATTACCAAGTTATTATCTTCTTTGTCTAAAAACATTGCTTTTGAATTTTTAATCTTTTGTTCCCTGCGATTTGCTTCCTCAAGCCACCTGTGTGCCTGAGGGACTCCTAATTGCCATTGCTTTTTTAGCTGACCTTTCACATCTGTTTTGAGTTGTCTGACAAGTTTAATAAGTGAAGATTTATCTAAATTACCATCAAATTTGTATTTATCAACCCATTTCGTATAGTACTTAACATTATCGGCACGCTGTAATTGCATATATTTTGCATCTTCGGTTAGGGGCGGGTCTCGGGAACTTTTCGTGCACTGATTTCCCATGTTGCCTTAGCTAAGCTGTAAATTGTTACGTAACCCTTTTTATCACATGGTACCACGATTTTACACCTTTTCACAGTTTATCTAGAATAACTGTCTACCTATTCTGTTTCCCTGATCTATGACAAGACAGTAATCTTTTTGTCCCTGATCTGCGCATGCAAATCTCCCTGACAAAACAGTTCTGTAACTAGTCCCTGATCTAAAACAGAAAAAAGGTAAATTCCTCCTTACCTGACCCTCCGTGAGTTGATCCACCGGATCGTTGACTCGTCCTTCAATCCCAGATCAGAAACAGTGGCTGGCCTCTTTTGAACGACAATTCAGTCGGAGGTCTTTCAAAACAGAAGAGCCGATGTGGCCGCTTCTCTGTATGAGTACATGCCACCGGGCCCAATTCTGACCTAGGCCTAGAGTGAGAGGTACTTTCCGGTCCGAAGGACCAAACTGTCAAAGGAAAAATATACTTTAAAAATGATCAAAACACGGTAGGTTCAGGTTAAGGCACTTTACTCTTGCAGCAAGGAGACAAAAACATGCTAATACAGAGTTTGTCTAACTAGAAACAGGAAATACTTTCATTTTTATACACTTTCTAATAAGACATTGCCTACCAAGCTGACGTAACAGTTCACAAGTCTTTTCATCATCATTTATTAATAATTAGTCTCATGAATTTCTGCTGACTTACCAATTTTTGTGAGAAACTTCCTAAGGAAAACAACGTGGCCTTGGTTATCACTGGTTAGATACATGCAATGTTACCATTCAAGGTACTATGGTTAATTCAAGCACAAAGCTAGCAGTTCATTTCTCTAATAATCCTTTGTCTACATTATCTCTAAGCTACTGCAGCTGTTCATGCTCTCATACTTCGAACAGAGCTGATTGTTTAGAATCATTACATTTACAGGATATAGCATTGTTCATTCATTCTCTCCTGACCTAGCAGATAAGCACTTGCTTCTCAAGAACATTTCCAAAAGGCATAAACATGAATATTGCTGTGCTAGCAATTACTAAGTCAGAGGGCATCTTGCAAGTTTCAAAAAGCACACTGCAGTTTCAAAAAGCATCTTTTCAGTCTCATATGAAACTCAATTTATATATATAAAACAGTGCATATAAAATAGAATGAAAAACGTGTTAACTCATTTAGCTTCTAATTAGCATTAAGCATACACACATTAATACATATTTTTCTGACAGACATCATCCACAGCTTTAGGATATATATATGATGACATCTAGAACAAAAAAAAAAAAAACACTATATTATATATGGCCTGTTCCCTGCATGCATGGTACCTGTAATGTGTAGAACTGTGTATCTAAGACATGGGAAATCTCCTGCAAGAGAATGTTGTATAGGCTGGATGTGCGCCAAATGTGTGAATCATGTGAACTCTTTTGCTGGTGCACAGACACATTATAAATAATGCCCAGAGGGCATTGTAGATTACCTAGCAGTCCAGCAAGATGGAAGCTCTTCCTGTTGCGTCATCATAAGCCATCTGGACAACATTGGGCTATGACGACAATAGGAATAGACTCTCTGGCTCCCAGAACCTCAGAGAAATGGGAAATATTATAATTATTCCTGCATGGTGCTGGCCCTTTCTCCTGCTGCCCAGGGTAACCAATGCTTATCCATATGCTATAGAATAATGCCAGACTACTGAGTTAGGATTTGTGAGGCTGACACCTGAGATATTCCTTATATGTCCCTGTAGGTCACTGGAAGGATACAGAACCTACAATAGTTAAGGCTAAGCATATCATAATACCCACAAGAATGGGCAAACCACAAATAGCCCTCAGTTCTGCATGGAGGGACACAGTTCCATAATGTCCCTACAGTCTCCTAGTCCACCTAAAAATGGTCAACAATCTACTGATCATGTACTGATGGGATGTCAGCTGCTGGCTGTACATCCCGCTTTGGTGGCTTTGATGCATAATATTTGTAGGCAGATGTTCCTACAGTAGTTGCTAATATGGGCTGCTTCTCCTACCAACATTCCCATTATGCACACCGTAAATCTTGCTCTTTAAAATTTTTACCCAGCACAGCACAGTGTGCTCATTTTATGTGTTTCTGAACTGATCTGCCATTTTTGGAGCCATAATTTGCATAGCTCATGTCGTTCATTTGCATTGGTATCTCATACTGTGTCCTTATGCACTCATTCGCATGCTCTACAGAAATGCTGGTTTGACCCTTGCTCAGTTTTGCTTTCTGTGCCTTGGAGTAGTTCACACCCAGCACTGGTGTCACCCATGTTTCCTTCTGCTGTGCAACCATTGACAATGAATCCCAGTTGTAATATTGTGGTCTTATCTATATCAGTGGAATCTAGAGAGTTTCCATTAAGTTTAAGGAATAAATTGTATGATAGTACACATGATTATGATCAGATCTCAATATAGTTTTAGCTACTCTGATGTTATTAAAAAAGTGGTGGAACATGAAGAGTTTTGCAGCTTTTAAATCTGTAAAATGCTGTCATGAAATGGCTAGCATCTATGTGTCTCTGTTAAATATTTCAGTCTGCTGTTTCTGGGGAACCAAAATGGTTTACAGCTTTACTATTTCTCAGTGCTTTTCTATGGTGGATACTGTGCATGGTCTAGCAGGAAACTAGAACATAAGAAGTCTGAAAAACATGCATAACATAGGGGATTATGACTGGGTCTCTGATTACAGCTGTTATTATATGTTCAAGACATGGATGTCAAGAAATTAACATCAAGAGCAAGGCACAACAGGTGAATCTTGATGAGAACACATAATTAAAGTTTAGTATCATAAATTCCAGTCATAATTCTTTGTAGTACATAGAGCAGATACTGGTTACAGAATGACAAAAAGAGAAGTGTTTTTACCAGCTTTGACACCATAAACATCATTATTCGTGATTTGGGAAAAATATTGAGGCATAATCCAAACTGTTCATAATTACTATACACCTCGCCTCATCCAGTTTCATTACACAGATATCCTTTTTGGTAGTTAATTCCTTGAAGGATTAGCTCTCCCTTTTTGTCAAATTAACGGCTATGAACCAGATTCTTCAAAATACAAATGATGGATATCTTTTATACAAATCGTTTCAAAACTGGCCAGATTTAAATGTAAAGGAATGTTCCACAATGATTTCTTCTATAAGCAGCATCTTTGAGATGTTTCACCAATATCTGGTCTTACCATTAAATCCAGATTTTTTTTTTTCAAGAACAACTTTAATTCAACAATGGTGTCCACAAAGCAAAACTTCCTTAGTTGAATGAAAAAAAACCCTTTCAGAAAAAATCATTTTTGTGTGAGTTATTTATTTAAAAATATCTGAAGCTGCATATATGAAAAATGTTGCAACTAATATTGAAGCCCTGGTTTTCATTTATACCCGCCTTTGGTGTCTACTCCTCCTCCTGTTGTCTCTGCACCTCTTCCCAGGGACAAAACTTTTGTAATTGTTGCTGTATTGACTTCTGTTTGTAGCCTGACTGGGTATCTGCTCGGATGTCTGCAGGAGCAATTCCAATAAAAAAAAAAAAAACTTCAATTTCAGTGTTGTTTATACCCCCCGTCATGTTCTACATCATCAAAAGAATTAGCTGATATAGAGGTCAAAGTGGTAATCACCGGTTTAATGCAACATACCTTGCAAATGTAATAAAATACATAAACTTATATTTAACAATAAACATGTATTTTAGGTATTAAGATATTGTGGATATTAAACACACACAAACTCACACGCACACACACACACACACACACACACACACACACACACACACACACACACACACACACACACACACATACACACACACATATATATATATATATATATATATATATATATATATATATATATATATGCAGAAATGGGGAAAAAGGGGTTGTTGATGGATGGATAGATGTATATATATGTATATATATATATATATATATATATATATATATATATATATATATATATATATAGGTCTACTTTACATGGTTGACTTTTCACAAAGTCGACTTTCATATGGCCGAGACCACATGATCGACTTTTGGAAAGCTGACCATGTAAAATAAACACAAAAAAATAAACCAACACTTACCTTAAAACTGTTAACAGGGGGGCAAGCCCCCCTGCACCCCCCTTGAGGGACTCCACACCCCCATAACTTAAATATACCAACTCCAAGATCGCACTACAGTGCGGAAGAGGGAAATTTTCCCATTCCGCACTGTACAGAGAGAGCAGTTCCCCATGGTCAGTGTTTCAAAACTCAATCATATGGTTTCAGCCATATGAAAGTCGACCATGTAAAGTAGACCCGTATATATATATATAGATATATATATATATATCTAGATATATATATATATATATATAAATATATATATATATATATATATATATATATATATATATATATATATATATATATATATATATATATATATATATATATATATATATATATATATATGCAACTATGCATGTATTAAGAAATAGCTTTGGCACATGCAAAACTCAAACCCACTAAAAAAGAAATGAAAACATTTTTTTCTGCAGGGGAGAAAGCCTCTTGTATGTGGGGGGGGACTATGCCCCCATACCACCTGCTAATTATATATGCTAAAACCAAGACTGCACAAACATCAGATAAGGGCATATTTCCCAACTTCAGGATTTGTGCGAGCTCAGCCTCCTATCGAACAGCAGCTTAGTCGATCATAAACAGTCGGCTAAGCAGCTGTTGACCAAACAGAGACTCTGTCCTTTGGGTATATATATATATATATATATATATATATATATATATATATATATATATATATATCTACATATACCATTACTTTTGCTGAATGGTGCTTTGGTTGACATCTGTTTAACTGACACAATTTGGGTCCTGACAAACCCGGGATGGATCTTAAATAGCACAAGGAACAATTGAGCCACACCCCTAACAACACTGTTCAATCTCAGTCCCTATACAGGTTTTGTACTAAACGAATAGAGAACAACTACAGTCATTCCCCTATATAAGGAAAGATCTTCCACTAACCCAGGCAATTACAAACCCACAAGTCTGACCAGACTCATACAAATGTAAAGACTTATTATGGAACTAATCATTTCAGACAGTGTGAACTTCCAAATAATGGTCCCGTTTCAGTCTGCATTCATCAAAGGCAGGTCATGCTTACTCAGCCTGGTCGATTTTTTTGAAAAGGTGACCAAAGCAATGGATGAAGACAAAATGGTACACACCACATACCTCAACCTGGCTAAGGCTTTTGACACAATTCCCCATTCAAGCATACTAGAAAAGATAAATAAACTGGAAATAAAACACTACATCACCTTCTGGACTGCTGAGACCAATCCTATTTGGCATCTACATTTCTGAATAACTAATTACTCTGGCTGACTAAGTTTTCAGATGACTCCAAGCTAGCAGCAGTCATTGAATCCCCAAATGGCCATCCTGCAGGAAGGTTTGTCCTAAATAAATAACTGGTGCCAAAATCATGAACTGAATCTAAATGTCAAAAAAATGCCTTATTGTATCCTGTGGGAAGTCATCTACCCAACAGAACTACCACATTGGCAATACACCCCTAAGAACTGACCTAGGTGTTTGAGATTTAAGAACTTATGGGGACAGTAACCTAACTTTTGACCAACATGTGTTCATTGTTGTAAAAAAGTCCTTATGTATTGCACAGCTTATAAACAAAGAGAATATATCTAGATCTAGGGATGTCATTGTCCCCCTCATTAGGCCAATCATTGAATACAATGCCTCCTTTGGCATGTATCTGTCCTGACATACACAACAATTGAAACACACACAGATATATCTTACTAAAAGGATGCAAGGCTTAAACAACATGTTCTACACTGACCGACTTAAAGTCGTGTCACTATACTCGGTATCCTGAAGATTGCTAAGAGGTGACCTGCGTCTGGCATACAAGACATCCTCCAACTCATTACTGGTGGATTAATTGCACATCTTCAAGTCAAAGGAAAACAGAAATACTTAGTCTAGAGATCTAAACCTGTTCTGCAACATTAACAAAATGTTTTTTGAGGGACAGTTATATCTCACAGAGGATACCACTGTTCAGGAACATACTCCCCATCCAGATAAAATGAAGTACTCCACTGTCCATATTCAAGTGCAACTTAGATCTATGGATGAGAAACAGAAAGATTATCCCAAGACTTCCCCCTATACAATTAATGGACAGACGCAGCTCCTAAATGCGGATCTATATTAAAAACATGAAAAATTTACTTACCAGAATACCTAAACGCCGACACATATTCCGCGAACCGCAAATACACCAAACATACTAAACCGCGAAATTCAAAAACTCGAACCGTCATAGTTGCCCCACCGCACTGCCCGCTACATACTACCTACACAAACTAAATAAACCACATACATACACTAACCAAAACCCTATTTCTAACCCTAAACTAAACCCTGCTTCTAACCCTACACTAAATCTTGCATATGCCACCATGTATGCACTTAACGTAACCTGCACCCTAACCCTAAGGTCCTTAACTATCGCACACTTACCTTAAAAAGCTATACCCAAACAAACTAAATAATCCACACACATACACTTAACAAAACCCTACTTCTAACCCTACACTAAATCTAACATACATTACCATCTATGCATTTATCTTAACCCACACCCTAACCCTAAGGTCCGTAACTATCGCAAACTAAACTTACGGAGCTATACCGCAGAAGAGCCAACCATGACGATTCGACATTTTGGATTCCGCGCTTCAGGGCGATCAGTGTTTTTATGGTTCGATGAAGACGTGTCGGCGTTTAGGTATTCGGGTAAGTAAACGTTCTTTTTTTAATATAGACCCCCTAAATGCTTATCCCATGCATAGGTCCCTTCAAATTATCTGTGGTATGATTCTAGTTATTCTCATTGGGTGTAATATATAATTATCAAGCATGGAATGGGTAAGGCCAGTCTATAATCAAATGAGATTATTTCAAACATAACAAGGGAAACTGGCTAGGCTTAAAATGACCCACAAGGGCAGCTAGCCTAGTACTCACCTATGGATCTATGAACTTATTAGAGACTCCATCATCAGGAACACAAACTCAGTAGGCTAGATAAAGAAAGGATGACAGCTGCCTTTGTGAGACCAGGATATATGATGTCATAAGGTCCCTACAATCTCTCATGCAAGACAAATATGACTACAACCTGGTGGGGACTCATTTAGTGGGTAAATGACTAGGGGTGCTCAACCCAGAAGGAGATGGAGAGAAACATACATTACCTCTAATTTTCACTGTTTGTTGTTAGACAGGTCTATGTTTTAGGCAGGCAAACTCTAGCCATCCCGAGGGTCATAGTCATTTATAATTTCACAGAAACTGCAGAGAATACATTCATCATCTGAAACAATCCTGCATTGGTTTGTAATTTATTGAGCTTTGCTATTATTAAAAAGAAGTGCAACTGCAAGTGACAGTGAGCAGAAGCTACTGGGTGAGATGTAAAATAATTCCATTTTTGGTGTGACTTTCATAAGTTGGATGGTCATAACAATGACTTTATTCTACTTAAGTTAATATTTAGTTCTATATTGTTAGCTCATTATTCATTAGCAGCTGCAAATGGATTCCTTAAATGAATATGCCATTAACGACTTGCTCTAAAGCACACGCATCTTGTACAGTGTATTAAATTTTATGTATATTTAAAGATAACCCTTGATAACACTTGTGATCTGTGCGCCTCATCTCAAAGTTGGATGATTTCTTACCATTATTAGTAGTAATTCCAGACTTATTAATGACAATTGCATTTATGAGAACTGTTTTACATATCTTAATGACTGGTCTGATGAAATAAATAATGTTAGACAAAGAGCAAAGAGAACACATTTAGGAAAGGAAGTGTGTATTGCCAGTAAAGATCACTGAATCCCTATGAAACAAGGTAATACCACTGACAGCTATAAAACTCTGGATACAAGTATTCAGAAATCTGAGAATTCAGTGCATATTGAAGAAAATTAAAAAAGAAAGAATGGAAGATATTCACAACAAATAACAAGGCAGAAGAAGAAGCTGATGAATGCCTATAAAGCAAAGAGAATACATACTGACAAGGATACTGTTTTGTTATGTAACACACAGATTATAGGGAATGATTTTTATTTATTTATTTAAATTTGTTGACCGGGAGTGTCCGACTGGACGTAGGTCCATTTTCAGTGGAGACCCGGGGAGAAAAGCTCCACAGTTAAAATAAACAGACAGTATTTACATTGGATTACATAGTGATTAACAATTTACATAGCAATTACTTACAACATATTTACAGATGAAGAACATAGTACATCAGTAGACAACTAGAATCTTTATCTGTGAAGTGCATACCAGACATTAACAAATGTTACAAGAAGAAGAAGTTCGTGCTGTATAATAAGTACTGGCTTATGAGCATCTGAGCTTGCTATAATCAAGGTAGTTAGTGGAGTGGAAAGAAAGGTAGTGGTTGGATGGGGTGGATGATATTAGAGTGGGAGTTGCAAGGGCATAGCCAGCATGTTTTTAGTTGCGCTTTTAGTAAAGTTTTGAAGTGGGTGCATGATGGTATGGAGGTAATTGTGGGAGGGAGTGAGTTCCATAATTTGGCTATGGTGCAAGAGAATAGTGCTTCACCAGCAGAGTTATTGGCTTTAGTGATCTGCAAGTGATTTTTGCTGCTGGATCTTAGTGGTCTGGTGGTGCGATAGGGTTGGAGTAGATTCTGGAGGGATGGGACATTTAGTGGATGGTTTACTAGTTTGTGGGCGAGTGAGAGTTGATACCACTGAAGGAGGTGAGGGAGTTCAAGCCAGCCCAGTTCAGCAAGTGAGAGACAGTGGTGACTATGGTAGGATGCCCCTGTGGAGAATTTGGCGATTTTGTTGTAGCAGGTCTCTAGCTTGTTTAGATCACATTGCCTTAGGTTGGTATATATTGGAGAGGCATAAAGTAGGGTGGAGATAAGGTGGTAATTTGCTACTGAAATCTTTGCTGCTTTGGTGAGAAATTGCTTATTTCTGTATAACGCTCCTAGTTTTTTTGTGGACTTTTTTTATAGTCATGGATATGTGAATGTCAAATATTAGTTTATTGTCTATTTCCACTCCTTGCAATTTGGTGTGTTCAGTTGAGTATATAGTGGTGTTGTCTTTTGCCGTGATGTTAAAGTGAGAGTTGTTTTGAGTATGTTTGGTGGGTTGGAAGATGAGTAGTTTAGTTTTGTTTGGGTTGAGTATTAATCCGGCATCGGATAACCATGTTTCAACAGAGGAAAAGGCTTCCTGTGTGACTTTTTGCAGTTTTGGTAGGGACTGGGCTGAGCAGATGATGGTCGAGCCATCTGCATATTGTATGAGTGTGCCATGTTTGGTGGCAGAGGCTAGATTAGTGGTGTAAACCGAGAAGAGTAGGGGTCCAAGGATGGATCCTTGGGGAATCCCTATGGAGACAGGTAGTTGGGGAGATATGTTCATAGGTTCATACTAGGCTATCTGCCCTGGGGCAATTATAAGCCTAGCCCGATTTTGTTTGGCTTTTGATTTGAGTATAATGTGCCCTTTTTAAGGTTTAGTTTGCTGTGCCTCTGTCTAATAGTGACACGGAAGTAATCCCTGGGACAAACCTATGATCCCCCATCCACTCATCAAGATTCTTCTTGAAGAGATTCAGTGAGGTGCTCTGCCTAACATGAATTGGAATTCTGTTCCAGAGTGAAGGGAGCCTCTGGATTATGAATCTGTCCCTCCAGCAAGTTCTATTTATTTCAGTGCTGAGGTTCAAGTCCCTCGAGCGTGTGGCTCTAAGGGATTTAGATTTACTGAGGTGGAGCATGTCCATTAATTCTGGAATGGACATAGCTTTATATGTCAGGCATAGATCGCCTCAAAGTAGGCGGTATGCAACTGAGTAGAGCTGGAGTTTTTTTAACCGAGCAGCATATGGCATCTGTTTGAGTCCATTGATCCTCTTGTTGAGGTACTTTTGGGGTCTTTCTAATTGCTGCAGGTGTCTGGTAAGGTACATCCCAAAAGGGGCATTGTATTCTATGATGGGCCTGATGAGGGATGAATAAAGGGGCATGATTACCTCTCTTGATCTAGATGTGAATCCTTTCATGATGAGGTGGGCTATGTAAAGGTCTTTCTAACCACTTTGGCAATGTGGTTGTCAAAAGAGAGATTGCTATCAACTTGGGTCCCCAGATCCCTAATTACTTTCTCTGTACTTAATGGGTTACCACCTATGTGGTAATTTGTGGGCACATTGTTTTTGCCAAAGGGTATGACTATACACTTTTTGGCATTTAACTTTAGACCATGGCTCTGGCACCAGTTATCCGTCTCTGTAAGACCCTTTTGAAGGATGTTTGTGTCAGCTGGAGAGTTGATTATGGCACCTAGTTTGCAGTCGTCTGTGAACTTGGTGAGCCATAGTCCTCCCACATTGGCCTGTACCTCGGAAAAGTATATACCGAACAAGAGCAGTCCCAGTACAGAACCTTGTGGGACGCCACTTGTGACCGGTTTCAAGTCTGACATGGCGCCAGCAACTCTCACTCTGTGGGTTTTGTCTTTGAGCCAGTTTGCGACCCATCTTGTGACATAGGGGTTTATATTTAAGCTGGATAGCTTATCTATGATGCCCGAGTGGGGTATTGTGTCAAATGCCATTGCTAAGTCCAGATAGGCTGTGTGGACTACCTTCCCTTCATCTATGGCTTTGGTGACTGTTTCGAAGTAGTCAACCAGGTTCAAAAGGCAGGATCTGCCCTTGACAAAGCCGAACTGGGTAGGATCTAGTGTCTGTAGGTCCCCAATGTCTTTGTTTATGAGCTCCATGATGATCCTCTCCATAGCCTTGCAGACTAAGCTAGTCAGGCTTATGGGGTGATAGTTTCCAGGGTCTGTGGAGGCTCCACCTTTGTGGAGTGGGACCACTGTTGCTGTACGCCATTCTGTGGGCACATATCCTGTAGTGAGGCTGAGATTGTACAGCTGTTTTATTTGAGGGATTAGTTCTTCTTGGAGTTCATGTAGGACGCAACCCGGGACGCCATCTGGTCCCATGGAAGCAGTGTTTTTTGCTTTGGAGAGGGCAGCCTTCACCTGAGCATCAGAGATGTTTGGGAGACAGCCCTCTGCTGGGATAGATACTTGCTCTTTTTTTTGGGGGGGGGGGTGGGGGTGGAGAAGTTTGCACTGAACCTGTCTGCCAGGATATTAGCGATGTCTGTGGGTTCAGTGTATTTTTTGTCGTTTAGAATCAACTCAGAACAAGTCTGGGAGTTGCATCCCAGGTTCCTAACATAACTGAAAAAAGCCTTATGATTGTCTTTAGTGTCCTGAGCAATTTTTCTCTCGAAGCTGGCCTTGGAAGATTTTATGAGGGATCGTAATTTTTTGCTAGTACTGATCAGTGATGCCTTCCCTATTAGGGATTTTGCTCTATCATGTAGTATCTTCCTCCTTCTGTTGTACAGTTTATTTATGGCTGGGGTCCACCAGACTGGACGCCTGCCTTTGGATGTTTGGGTTTTGGTTTTGTTTGGGATAGCATGATCCATGCATTCCTGGAGATGTCCGTAGAATGTGTTTATATAGGATTCTGCAGTTTGGGCCGTAGTTTCCACTGGCCCTGGGGCCTTGAAGGATTCCACTTCGGTTTTGAGAAGTGAGAAGTTCGCTTTTGAGAAGTTTTTCACTGTGGTTTTCTGGGCTGGGGGTGGGGTCGGGATGTGTTCATCCAGTGAAATTAATTTATGGTCTGATCTTACCAATGAGGGACATACTTCAGATGTGGAGCATAGAGTCCCCATGTTGGTAATGATCAGGTCTAGTATGTTATCCCCTCTTGTGGGAGTGGTGACTAGTTTTTCCATAACATTTAAGTTTATTATTTCCAGGAACCTTTGGGCTAAGGTGCTGGGGCTTGAGTAGTGCTCCCAGTCTATGTTTGGGTAGTTGAAGTCGCCCAGTATAATGGTGTTCGGAGAGATCTTCATGTTCTCCAATGTTTTCAGGAAAGCCGAGTGGGATTCCTGACTTTGAGAGGGTGGTCTGTAGGATGCTATAAACTGAAAAGCAGTCTTGCCCACTGTTAGTTGCACATGGATGGTCTGAGCAGATGATGGTCGATGTCATTCTGCCATACAATGGATTGTTGGCGGTCAGACAGGTAACTCTGAAACCAGCTGGTGACCGATTGTGAGAAGGATAGGTTATTGAGGACAGAGATACGTTGTTTGTGTGGGACCATGTCAAATGCTTTAGATAGGTCTAGGAAAGTAGCAGAGGAGAGATGGCCATTGTTTTCATGCTGAAGGATAGTGTTAGTAAAGGAGAGTAAGGCAGTGGTGGTGCTATGGTTTGGTCGGAAACCATGCTGAGTACTGGAAAGGAGGTTGTTAGTAAGGACGTAGTCTGAGACCTGAGAGTGTATGCATCTCACTAGTATTTTGGAGAGTGGAGAGAGAATAGCTATGGGGCGGTAATTGGTTAGTTCTGTGGAGGGTCCGCCTTTGTGGAGTGGAATTATATGTGATACTTTCCACAGTGTGGGAACGTAACTTTCTGACAGAGATCGGTTAAGCAAGATGGATACTGGGTAGGCCAGAGCATCAGCTGCGATTTGTAGGTATTCACTTGGGAGGCTGTCTGCTGCTAATTTGGTGGGTTTAAGTTTAGTTAAGAGTTTTTTTATGTTGGAGGTAGGTACAGGAGAAAAAGAGAAGGCAGTGGGGAGATTACTAGTTGAAGGTGTGGGTTGGAGGGGTTGTGTTGTTTAGCTAGTGATAGTATGGTTTGGGTGAAGTGTGTGTTGAATGAGGTAGCAATATTTTCTGAGGAGTGAGGGATGTTAGGAGGAGGGGTACTGACTTTACCTGGGTGGAGGATAGAGTTTATGGAGGACCAGAATTGTTTGGGGCTGTGTTGTGAGGAGTCTAGGGCAGACTGGTAGTATTGGAATTTGTCCTGTTTTATTAGCTTTTTGACTCTATTGCGTAGTTCTAGGAATTTCTGTCTAGCTGAGGGGGTTTTGGTTTTGCGCCAGTGCTCCCAGGCTTTATCCCTGTTTTTCATTTCTGACTTAGTGGTTTTCTGTAGCCATGGGGAGGGTTGTGCTTTGGTTCTGGAGAATCTTATGGGGGCATGGTAATTAAGGATGTTCAGGAAGGTAGTGTTAAAAAATTCAACTGCATCATCCAGACTGAGGTACTTTAGGGGATGCCAGTTACATTCTTTGAGGGATGAGATGAATGTGAGTGGGTTAAAGTTTAGTTTTTTACGTATTTGACGGTAGATGACAGGTTTAGCTTGGTATAGGTATTTTGAGTAGGAATGTTGGGGAGAGCACCCCTGCAATACCAGGCTACAACTCTTACCACACGTTTTGGCCACCAAACCAGGACCGAAACACTAAAGGTGGAGGAGTGTCAATATTCACCAAGGATATTCACACCACCAGGCTAGTTGGCCAACACAATGTGTCTGAAATTCTCCAAGTGCAACTAACACTAGGTAAGACTGCAATCCAAATTGTAGCTTGCTACAGATCCCCCACCATACCCCAAGAGTCTCACTACACCTTTCTAAACATACTGGAAAATATTAAGATAGAACCAAACACCCTAATACTGGGTGATTTTAACTACCCTGCCATTAACTGGGAAAACTACTCATGTCCCAACACCTTTGTGCAACGTTTCTTGGAATTCATAAATTCCAATGCCTTGGATCAACTAATCCATAGTCCCACTAGGGGCTCCAATATCCTAGACCTGGTCATTACCAATATGGGAAATCAATGCTCCATACCTATGGTCACCCCCTCGTTAGTCAGGTCTGACCATAAGCTAATCACCCTTAACATCCACATCTCACCCCCACCCCCCAGTAAATAAACCACCATAAAAAACTTCTCCAAAGCCAACTTCATGCTACTCAAGTCAGAAGTGACAAACTTCACGACACCCATGCAGACGGGAACTGAAAGTTCAACTGCTGAATCCTACACTAAGGCATTGTACGAGCACATCCACTAATGCATGAATTGTGCCATCCCAAATAGAACCAAAATGCTCTCATCCAAAAAAGGAAGCCAATCTGGTGGTCCCCTGCCATAAACAAACTTTACAACAAAAGGAAGAAACTTTTGCAGAAAAGAGGAAAATCCCAGGATGCAAAAAACTCCCTTACTAGCCTCAGTAAGAAACTGAGATGCCTCATAAAATCCTCCAAAGCTAGTTACGAAAATAAAATTGCCAAAGATTCCAAAGACAACCACAAAGCATTCTATAACTATGTCAAGAATCTAAATGGCAATGCTCAGATCTGCTCTGAGCTAAAACAGAATGGCATTAAATATACTGATCTGAAGGATATTGCCAATATCCTGGCAGATCGATTCAGTGCCAACTTCACCCCTCTCACCCCTAAATGTCCCATCTCAATACCGAAGATTGCCAAATTCCAGTAATAACGGCCACACAGGTACAAAACGCACTCTCTAAAGCCAAGAACACAGCATCCATGGGACCAGATGACATCCCGGGCTGTGTACTACATGAACTACAATATGAACTGGCACCTCACCTAAGTGTCATGTTTAATCATAGCCTCACCTCAGGTTTCGTGCCCACTGAGAGCTACAGTTATCCCAATCCAAGGGGGGATCCACCTTGGATCCCGGAAACTACCGTCCCATCAGTCTGACAAGCCTTATCTGCAAGGCCATGGAGTGTATTATCATGGAACTTATAAACAAAGACATTGGCAACCTTCAAACACTGGACCCCACCCAGTTTGGGTTTGTGAAGGGCCGATCTTGTCTCCTGAACCTGATCGACTTCTTTGAATCAGTTTCCAGAGCCATGGACAAGGGTAAGGTGGTCCACACAGCCTATCTAGACCTTGCCAAGGCCTTTGACACCATCCCCCACTCTGGAATCATAGATAACCTTACTAAGTTGGGCATTAATCCCTATGTCACCCAATGGGTTGCTAAATGGCTTACTGATAGAACCCACACTGTAAAGTAGCCGACTCCAAATCCAGCTCCAGACAAGTGACAAGTGGAGTACCTCAGGGTTCAGTCCTGGGGCCGCTCTTGTTTGGCATCTACTTCTCTGAAGTACAGGTCAACACTAAGGGACTCTGGCTAACAAAGTTTGCAGATGACTGCAAACTGGGAGCCATTATTGAATCCCCAAATGATGTGGATACTCTACAAAAGGGCCTTACAGAAACAGATGCTTGGTGCCAGAGCCATGGGCTCAAGCTCAATGCCAAGAAATGTATTGTTATCCCTTTGGGAAAACATGGATCCATGAATTACCATATAGGTGGCAGTACACTAAACACAGAAAGTGTGATAAGAGACTTAGGGACACAGGTGGACAGTGGTCTCACCTTCGATAACCACATCGCCACAACAGTCAGGAAATCCTTCTATGTGGCACACCTCATCACAAAGGGCTTTTCATCCAGGAAAAAGGAGGTCATTGTCCCACTGTACTCATCCCTCATTAGACCCATTATAGAATACAACACCCCATTTGGTATGTACCTCTCAAGACATCTGCAACAACTGGAAAGGCCTCAGAAATACCTCACTAAAAGAATCACAGGCCTAAAGCAGATGCCCTACGCTGACCGCCTTAAAAAACTCCAGCTATACTCTGTCGCATATCGCCTACTCAGAGGCGATCTCTGCTTAACATACAAGGCCATGTCAAACCCAGAGCTGTTGGACATGCTACACTTAAAGAAATCCCAATCCCTCAGAGCTACACGCCCAGGGATCTAAACCTTGTCATCACAATAAACAAAACATGCTGGAGGGATAGGTTCCTGACCCAGAGACTCCCCAGACTCTGGAATAGATTGCCCATACATGTAAAGCAGAGTGCCTTTTTGGACCTCTTCAAGAGGAACCTTGACGATTGGATGGGAGAAAGGAAATTCACCCCAGGGATCACGTCAGTCACCCTGCTAGACAGGGGTCCAGGAAAGTAAATAATGTGGGAAGAAATAGCCAGGGAATTGTTATGGCTAGGCTTGTATAGGCCCTAGGGCTGATACCTAGTACCAACCTATGAACCTATGAACCTATGAATCACTGAGGCTATCTGATAAGCAGCCTGTTATATATGACTGGGGGCTCTTACTGACTAGTATCCAATCCAGGGTAGTGTGCTTGGTGGAGTTTTTATTTATCCTGGTTGGTGACTGGACTAGTTGAGTGAAGCCATGAAGGTGTACATGATGGGTTGGATTGTTGCCAGAACAGGATTGCCAGTCAATATTGAAATCACCTAAGATGATAGTTTCTTGAGGGAGATGGTGGGTAGACCAGCTGAGGAGGTTTTCTAGGGGAGGGATGTTTTGGCCAGGTGGGAAGTAGCATCCAATTATGTTGATGGTTTTGTTTTGGTTAATTTTGAGGTTGGTATATATTATTTCTTCATTGCCTGTTTGTGGAGCTGATGATTTTAAGATCTGGATGTTTAGATGCTGTTTAAATATTATAGCTACACCACCTCCTTTTTTGTTTAGCCGGTCTACTCTTAGCATGCCATAACCTGTAGGGAGTATTTGCTCACTGGTAATGTGAGGTTTTAGCCAGGTTTCTGTCAGGATGACTATATCTGGGGAGTACAAGTCTATGGTGGCATGGAGTTCATGGACTTTGTTGGATAAACTTCTAATATTTAGGCATAGTAGAAGGAAGTCACTTGGCTTTCTATTGGCTGTAATATGGGAGAAGTTGTGGTTTCTAGTCTGATTATGAAGATTGGGGTTGGAGATGGTAGGGCCAGGGTTGGGATGGATGTCTCCACTTAGGGCTAGTTTTGATAAGCATGAGATTATTAGTTTTCTCAGTTTTTGAATGTGTTTGTTTATAAGGGAAACTTTATGATTGTGCTCTGTGGGTAATAGGTATGGTGGGATGGTTACTATGTTAAGTTGTAGGGATGCTTTATGTTTGAGAAATATAGCTGGTAGAATATGTGGGGGGTGCATAGGGATGGTTCTTGAGCTGGTGGGAGGGGAGCTGAGTGTGGGTGAGACATGAGTGGTGGTGTGAGTAGTAGTACAGTGGTAGTGGTTGAATGGGGGAATGATGGAGCTTTGGTAGGATGTCAGATATGCAAGGAGAGTGCATGCAGTGAGCATAGGAAAGGTATGAGGAGGTGTGATAGTAGTGGGAAGATGGAGGAGGTGGTGTTGGGTTAGTGCTGTGGTTGGCTATTAGAAAGATGGGAGGGGTTTGAGTGCAATAAAGTTGGGACCACCGGGGGCGGGAGGGAATAGGGGGCAGGGTGGGGAGCAAAGCGGGTAGAGACCCTGTTAATTGCTCGTATGAGAGGCTGGAAACAATCACAAAGCAAAGACAAGTATGTGTTAAGAAACAATCACAATTGACCAAGGACTGCTCTGAAACTGTAAGTCATTTCTTAATTTCTCAGGTGGAAAAACAGGATAACCTTGTATCAGTAGGCTACTGTGGTCATAGTTTAAATTTACAAACACACAATATTGATCAGTTATGCATACTATTTGCTAACAGAAGGGAATAAGAGAAAGTGGAAGATGTGTGTGTGTGTGTGTGTGTGTGTGTGTGTGTGTGTGTGTGTGTGTGTGTGTGTGTGTGTGTGTGTGTGTATGTGTGTGTGTGTGTGTGTGGTGGGGGGGGGGGGCTGCTTACAACCAAAGCAGAGTGCTCTCCAGGGGAAAATGAATATTGGCTCAAACAGGTAGACACATACTCAAAGTTAACTGTAGCTGTTTGCAGACAGTTCAGACCCGGACTGCGCCTTTCTTACAAGAATGTTAAAGGTGGTACCACAGTTGAATACTTAAGAGTGGTGTTAGGTCTAAAAAAGAAGAGTACAGAGAGGAGTAAGCACTTTTGAGATGGTAAATATATATTATAAAGATTATAAAAAACACACTGAGCAAATAGCTACAGCATAAAGGACAAGGTCATGCACCAACTACTTAGTATATGCAGATACTGAGCCAATTGGAAGAACATTAGAAAAGAAACTCCAAACAGTTATGCAGTCACAGATAAAAATATAGCAAGCAGCAATCTGTCGTGGTTCTCTAATGTGATTCTATCCACCAGTAACAGCACAATTATATAGAAATAATATAATATATATTGTATATATATATATATATATTATATTATATATTTTATATATATATATATATATATATATATATATATATAAAATATATAATATAATATAGAAATAATTAGACACTAGTATGAGCTGTCTACACACAACACAATAACATGAATAGCATGATGATAACATTTTTCTATCAGAAAACCTTAAGTCGACGGAAAAAGGCATAATTTTTTCAAATGATAAGACAGAAAAAGAGGCAAGGGGCAGGTGACAAGGAAGAAATCAAAACTGAATGTGGAAGGATTGAAGAACATTACTGTAAGTAAAAAAGGAGAAAGGCAGAAGTTGATAAAGCTGTACAAAAGTATTGTAAGCTTGCAAATGTAATAAGCAATGAAAACAGTGAGATTAATAAGACTAATGGTGATGAAGATCTTTCCTTTATAACAACTGATAGAGCAGATATTATTGACTTAGTAGTTGAAAATGATTTAGATCTGATCAGAAAATATATTCTTGTAATTGTAGATTCAATAATTAGAGGAACTGATACTTACATTAGCAGAGAAGATAATCAATATCAAACAGTGACCAGCTTGCCAAGAGCAAAAATAGAGGACATGAGAAAGGATTTAGAAAGTTTTAACGTAAGGAAGTATTGATTTGTTTTTATTCTTTTTGGTACAAATGATTTCATCCACAAGGATTTTCTGACTGTTAATAGGTAACACCTTACAGCCCTAAGATAGCATAGCTTGTACAGGTGTTAGGATATATTTTTCATAAATCATATATACAAAGGAGAGTCAGATCAGTGTGAATGAAAAGATTTTTTGAGTAAATACCTATATGAAAAAATGTCCTGATTTCAAAAATGGAAATGTGTAGAGCATCCAAGCCTGATTTTGGGTCCACAATTGTTTAGACGTGGTGACTTGCATTTGTCAGGATCAGGGAAGAGAATTTTTACAGCAAATATTTTGTAATATTTGGCAAACTCAAGGCAGGATTTTTTCCAGGCTGAACATTTAACAGTTCGCAGATAGCAACATTTGATGCATCTCTGATGGTTATTAAAACTAGCACCAATAGTACTAAAGTTTTGTTTTTTAATTGGAAAATTTGTTGTTCCCATACTATTGATGTTGTTATTGTTTGAGAAACATGGTTAAAGCACAATGACTGGAAAGTAGTTCTATTAGGGTATAAATGTATTTACTGCAACAGACATTCTAACAAAAAAACAGGTGGATGCATATGAAAGGATTAAGAATAGTCGCAAGACCTGTGATTATTACATGTTCACTGATAACTCCAATACTATAGATTGTGTAACTGTGAGAATAAAGACTACCCTGGAACATATAGCAAGTGTTGGAATGTATAAACCAGCCAATTCAAGTGCTGACCTAGAAGAACATTTCTTTCATGAAACACAAGATGGAAGAACAATAGTAGCTGGGAAGTTAAATTTACCATAAACAGACTGGAATATTAATTCAAGAACATTAGGAAGGAAATTATTTACAACATGCATTCAAGACTAAAGATTGCTTCAAATTGTAATAATGCCTATCAAGGAATGGAACTTAAAATACATTGTTTGTTTACATAAAGAATTTACTGTTATTTCATGTCAAGTTTTACCACCATTGGTGTCCAGTGATCATGGGGTTATAAAGATTAATTTGTTGCTAAATAATTCTGCCAAAATGAAATGTAAATCAATGTACAGAAGATTAATAACAGAATATATGGAAGCAAAACAGTCACTATGTAATTTGAATGATGTGTTCAGTGAAAAAAGAGCAGAAGGAATGTAGAAAGTTTTAAAAGAGAAATTGAATGCAAAAAAAAAAAATAAATAAAATAATGATAACATCAGGATCTAAGCTCACAATGTCAGGGAGGATATATTTCCATAAGAATAAGATACTTGATTAATGTGAATGACAAAATATATAAGAAATAGAAAAGAGGTCAAACTACAGCTTTGAAAACTGAAATAAACAAGCTGGACAAACAAATTAAACATAGTATGAGATAAGATCAAGAAAAATTTGAAGAAAAAAAAATATATTGAGTATAATATGAAGCCACTTTATAGATGCATAACATGTGGTAGGAGTAAAGGCATACAAAGTGATAAGATTGTAGATTCTAAAATGTATTCTCAGACTGAATAGATTATAGATACATTTACAAAATCTTATGTAAAGCAGTTTGGGTCTACAAGAGGGGTGATAAACTGTCCTAGTAACACTCAGGTGATCTCAGATACTGAAATCAAATTAGATGATATTGAAATGGAACTACACAAAGTAGATCCAAAAAAAAACACAGGGAGGAGATGGAACTAGCAATAACGACCCGAGAACACTTTGTCATGAGCTTACAGTACCATCATATCTGTTATTTACTAGGCCATACAAATATTGGGAGATTTCTCATGATTGGACGCATGTACTTATTGAACCTGTCTTTAATGGAAAGGGAAGTAGGTCAAACCAGTGTCATAGAGACCCATATATTTACTTTCTTGTTGTGTAAAAAATATGGAAAAGGTTATATTGGATAAATCATTGTCAGAATATGAAAGGCTGGGACTTGAAACCATGTATCAGCATTCATATGTTGAAAATAGATCTATTGCCACCTGTAAGAATATAATCACAGCTATGAATGAAAAATTGTGCTGTGATCTAATTTATATAGATTGTTCAGCATTTGATCAGATGCGTAACACTGGTCAATAAATTAAAATAACTAAGTATTGATGTACTCTTGATAAGATGGATAGCTGCATGGCTTATAAATAGTACATGGCAAGTATCATACAGCAACTGGACAGGTGAAATTCGAAGCTACAGTCAGTGTGTCCCACAGGGCTTCATCTTAGGCCCATACTTGTTTAGATTGTATCTTTCAGATATATCTTTTCCATCTAAAATGTTCTACATTCTTATGCAGATGACCTAAAATGGGTAAATTGATTACACATTTTACAGACAGGGCATGTCTGCAAAAGAACTTGACTAAATTGACCATTTGAGCATGTGCAAATAATATGCTGATAAATGGGATCCATACTTATGCACGAACGACAACTTCACCGAAAGTGAAACTGCCAATCATACATTCAAGAAAGTGCTAAGCAAGACAGGTTATCAATTCATAGTCTGCTATAGCTTAACTTCCCCATATTCAGAGGACAATAAAAGGTTTGCAACTGTGTTTCCTGAGCTACCCATAAATAAAAATACCATCCAAAAATAGCACCTATGTCACAAATTTCATGTACATCCAATGATTCTCAGACAAAGTAACCACTAAATTACATGTACAAATAGTTTACTAGTCAACTAGGGTTTAAAATCCTCTTGAACTGGTTCTTGCTAACATTGTGCCTACTTCAGGTGTTTCTTTAGTATCCTCATCGAATAACAAATCTAAACACAAATCAGTAACCTCCTCCTTGGGGGAATCTAAACCCACCACAAAAACACATCTGAATGCAAGTACTTTATAAAGGCAAACCAATATTAAATGATAAAATGAGCTCAACAAATGCATTATCAAGAATCTATAGCCTGTATGTTGCCTGTATTTTCACATATACCAATGATGTTTATCTCCATGTAATAACTGCATAAATCAAGTGGTCCAAATCAGAAACAAATGTATTAGGGAGTGTAAAACTAAACCACCCTGAGGTAATACCAGCATTGATAAGCTCTATAATAAAAATTTCAAAAAACTAATTAAAGCTTGTGATAAACTAATATCCATAAAGATTAAAGATTTTATCAAAGAGATCAGTGAAACTCTAAATGTTAGCAAAAGGGAGATCAAAGTGGACCACAAATTAAACTCAACTTGCTCAGCCAAAAGACAAATAAAATTCTTTCTTTGACTATATGACTATATCAGACAACTCCAAAATAAATAACACACACAAATACTCTGAATAAATTCATAATGATGGTACCCACTCTGACCCTAAAGATATACCTTCAGATAATTTTAGTGCAAACTTCACAGCACAGATGTTGAAGATCCAGAAATCCTTGAGTCCCTTCCCCCATTACTTATTATGGAACATATCTTAAACAAACTCTCTAAAACTAAAAATAACATTTCTATGGGCCTTGACAATAAGCCTGGTTACTCAATCAACATCATCAAACATACAATCTTCGAATCCCGCCTAAAACTATTCATCTTAAACATAGTCACAAGATACATTTTTGAGTTAAAGCAAATGGCTATCATTATGCCTTGCTCAGATCTCAAGAACTATAGACTCAGCAGTCTAACTTGCCTAATTTACAAACCCATGGACCATAGTATATCTGATTTCATAAGATCCTATCTAAAAAGTCTTATTTTTCTCAGCTCACAACAATAAGGTTTTATCAAAGTGAGGTCATGTCTACGTATAAAGTAAATTTATTTGAGAATGTCACTGAAACTGTAGTCAGCAGGCATGAAGTTCAGAAACATACCTGGGATCTATCCAAGGCCTTTGACACTATTCCCATACTGGAAATGTAAGTAAGCTTAAAGGCTTAAATGTAGATCCTTAAATTGTAAGGTGGGTAGCAAAATGGCTGCCAGAAAGAACCCACAAATATAAAATTGCAGGAGCCATGCCAAAAACAAATAAGGCGATTAATGGCATTCCTCAGAACTCTGTATAGGGGTCAATTCTCTTTGCCATGTACTTCTTGGAGTTCTAAACCTCTAACACAGAAATATGATTAAGTACATTTGCCAATAATTACAAGCTGGGTTTTGTGTTTAACTCAGCATCTGATATCATGTTATTACAGCAAGAATTAAACCATTGAAATCAGTGGTGCATTAACAATGGGGATACATTAAATGCAATGATGTGTATAATCATCTCTTTTAATAAACAAATCTCAACAGCAGGCCTGACGTTCTGCATTTTCAAAGCAGGAGGGGCCATATATGAGACAGGATGGGTAAGATGATAATGGTCAATGGACTGACTCTGTCTTGTAAATGCTATGAATCTAAGAGAGAGCGTGACTATCATCTTTGTCTTTTTACGCAACATGTAAGTGCTTAAAAGAGCTTGAGTCCAAAGTGCTTGAAGAAAACTATCTCAAAGTCATGTTCTTGAGCATCCCTTAGCTCATATCTGCTGCTGCTCATGCTCAAACTCTAATATGGCTTCAGTCAAACAGCTACTCCACCCTGCCAAAAAAGATTTGAGTTTGAGTGAGGTACGTGCAGCAGCTTCAGGAAGGGAATGGGTGGGGGTAGAAGTGTAGATTAGGGAAGCAATTCAGAAGGAGGTTTAGGGAGTGGGAGGAGAGATTTAGGGTTAGAGAGCAGGAAGGGAGTTTTAAGGTTGGGAAGCAGAGTTTTAGTGTTAGGGCGCAGAAAGGGAGTTTAGGGTTAGGTGGAGCAGCAAGGAGTTTTAGGTTTAGGGAGTGGGAAGGGAGTTTAGGGTTAAGGATCAGTCAATTAATTAAGTTTGTAAGGTTGGTGTTTTAGATTTAGGCAGTGATTGAGGACTATAGGCGTATGGATGGGAAGTGGGAATTTTAAGTTTAGGGAGCAATAGGGGAGTTTAGGTTTAAGGACAGGAAGTGAGGTTTTAGGGTTAGGGAGTAAGAACTCATATTAATAAATATAGAAGCTTCTCAAACACTTTTCACAACAGGATAAAAAATACATATGGGTCTTTAGTCTTTGCCTTCCTTGGGAAAGGTTGTTTTTCATAGGGGAATGACTACAAACTGTTTGATAGTTGGAGGTACATTTCCTAAAGTAAGGAAGAGGTTGAAAATATGGGTGAGTGGTTTGGTAATGCATTCTGCTGATTTTCAAAGAAAGGCAGATTAGTGAAATTCAGGTTTTGTAGAACTTTTTTAGTTTCTTCAACTGAGATTTCTGTAAAGTAGAAAGCTGCAGTAAATTCTGCTAAATGATAATACCAAGGGGTTGTTATTATTGCTTAAATCTTGTGTGTTATGGGTATCTGAGGGGAAATGTATCTGCCCTGAATTTAACAAGACAGTAATGATCTGCAGTCTTCAGGAAAAGTTATATTGCTTTTATTGGATTTTGCAGGTACTGTAAATGGATCACTGATTATCCCTGTTAAATTTTAATTCATTTTTAGAATAGCTTGGGTTTGCTAACAAAGTATGCCTGCTTGTGTTCTAGGTACTCAGATTTGGCAGATTGTTTATCACCTGTTTTGTACTTCGAGGTTATCCAGGCTTAGTCCCTATCCCTCATCATGGCCAGAGGCTCAGTGTTAAACCAGGGATAACTCTTTCTTTGTATAAAGATAGCTTCCAGGGCAGGTGTTGACAGACTAGAAATATTCCAATGTCTTTTTCTATTTTATTTTATAGTTTTTGGCCCCCTTGTTGCTCTTTGGGCATCTGCCAACCCCCACTAAAGAAGCTGTTCTCCCTCAGGTTCAGAAGATCCAGTTTTCTCTACTAGACTTGGGCCATCTCATTGGATGTAAGAAAGGGGACCCCTTACTGAGAAGATGAGTTGGCAATCATCATTGCCCAATGTGGCATCATCTTCAGGGCTTTGCTGGGAATTTTTTCATATAGGTTAACCCCAAATCTTCAGCAACTAGCCATAGGTGCTACTATAGGAGGGATTATGTTGATGAGCTACTTAATGTATGCATTCTTCCAAACATGCAGTACTGTGGCTAGGTTTATTTTCTCTGAATGCTTAAGTTTTTACATGCCTCGACAGAAGTGGACCCCATTCATAAGTCAGGATATAATTACAGTTCAAGAAATAAACTTTGCTTCAGTCTCTGACATTTGATACAATTGCTCTTCTCAGCACATGCAATATACCTATAATTGAATGCTTTGCATATTTAGATATGTTGGATGGATCTTTTTTATATGCCCAGTGGCTACTAGTACAACTGGAACTAACAATCTATCCTTATTCCACATTGCTCTAATTTCTGCTTGCAGACACTGTACTCACTGACTGTAACAACCTTAGTAATCAAAGCTATTTCTATCATTTTCTCTTAAACCACAATATACTGTCTGTTTGATTCTACCTTCTTAGCTGCCAGTATGGGGTTATCCCACATAATCATTACTTCATCATTTTCAACAATCATTTCCAGTTCATGTTTCCAATGTCTCTCAGCTGCCTCGGTGCTGTAATGGTTACAAAGTCTCCATTGTAACAACCTTCCCTATGTCATTCAGTATACAAACATTCAACCATCAGTGTATAGCAAAGCAGTATAGCAGATATGTAACTGTTTCCAGTTCTGTAATACAAAACCTACATTTGTCTGTATCTCCTCCCTTTTCTATGGATATTATGAATCAGCTAGCATGTAATTCACTGTCTTGGGCTGCCAATATTAACCTTTTATCTTTTGATTTAACTTCACCCCATCTGAGCCATTCATATGACAACTCTTGATCAACATGTGGCTGTTCCAGCAGATCCCTATACTTCTTGCTATAACTCTAATTTTCCCGTTTATCTTCTTTTTTCCTGATCCTGTTCTTTGTACTACTGATCCTGTTCTTTGTATTCTTTCTATTGTCCTATTTTTTTGCACTTTCTGGTGCTATCCGATTTTTATCCATATTTGGTTGGATTTCCATGCCTACTATTTTCATAAAGTCTTTTGCTAACCTAAGCAAAGAGGAAATCTTAGACTTACATTGTTCATGTTTTAGAGCTTTCAATATGTTTGGATCCAATGATGTCAATAAATACACATGCAGTCCCACAATCACTGGCCTATATGTATAATAAATTTCAAGGAGACCTGTGTCTTCTTCAGAATGAGGGATATATAGTCTTGACAAACACTGGTTATGCTATATCATTTGATGGACATGGATCAATTTTCTACAAAATACCACCAGGTACATCAACCAGACCCCCAACCCCAGAATGTAATACACCACAACCACCTAACACTCCAAATCCACTACACATACAACCTTAAACTAACCAACACACAACCTCACCACACACACTAACATCCAAAAAACTTCCCAACATCCCAACCTTAAAATTGAAAACAACCTTTCAAACTGTCTCAACTGATAAAATTTGAAAAGTCTAAAAACAACTAAAAAAAATTTACTCTCTCTTCTAAAAAACTAAAAATCTCATGCCTCTACTCATAGCCTGAATATCATGATTGCAAAGCTGCTGATGCTCATGGTCATGTCATAATATCCCCCATACCAATCACCAATATGGAAAATATCCCATATACTAAGCTCCCATAAGGTAGCTCATCTACAGAACTATCAAATTATCAAATCTATACTATAGTGTCAAATTATACTAAAATGTGTCTCCAAACACATACAAACCTGTCTACATCAGAACACAATGCACACCCCTACATACCTCAACTAATAACCTGTCCCTTAACTACACCAATTCTCCTAAAACCCACTATACCCTCTCCCCATAACACTTCTCTAAACCTATCAAAAATCTATTAAAAATCTACCTATGAACTCCAGAATATCATATCACTGCTTTCCACCCTTGATAACAAAATAACCTCTATATCTCCATCTCCCAACTCTATCTCTAACCATACCTAATCGGAAGATCTCATCTCTCGTACTCTGTTCAGAACTCTCTTTCCAATAGGCTTCTTCCAACCCTCCTCTTCACATAAGGTTTCCTATCTCTTACTCCAACACCTTCTCTTTCCTCTCTTTCTCCTGACAATAACAAATCTTCTCATGACTATGAATTCTGACCTCTAGATGACCTTCCTCCACCTCTTGCTTCTCTTAAAACACCTTGACAATTTCTTAACTAAATTTTATCTGGCCATCGACTGCAGTTGAGAACTGAATCTAAATCAAAAAACGCAAAGAAGACAATAAAAACAAAATTGGTTCTCTCTCACCTTGCACAAAAGTCCATACCCACATCCTTTACTACATATTCCCCCGGACCTAATACTAAACTATTATACAATACTAAATAATTATTATCTCCCGAATATATATATATAAACATACTAATTAAACTAGACAACAAAAAACTTAGACAAACTATAAACATCAAACTAAAATACTTAACTATAAAAAACTCACAAACTGCCACAAAATCTCCTCTACTCTCTTCTCTCTACCATCCTTGTCCTCCTCATCTTCTTTCTTATCTCCTTAATACCTGACCTTAATATCATAATCACCTTGTTATAATCATATTGCCAGATTTGCAACAGGGATGCCTTATAATCTATATGGTTACTTTGGGGAATACCTAAGAACCCAAACCTGTACCAAACAACACTTCTAAACCAGAACCAACTAATCCTGGCTTTCCAAATTCTAAAAACCTGAAACAACCTGACAACTAACCTGCACTGACAAAAACTCCTGCACTGACTTATCAAATTACAATCTCAAAAATAAACTAAAAGCTACTTCAGTCAAATACATAATGCTGGGGAATCGTGGGGTGAGAATGTTTGCCAATGCCATGAAGTCTCCCCGACCCTTCCCCCAGTCATCATTTCTCACCATCATTTCCTCAGATTAAAAAACCATAATCAATCATCTCAATCCTGCCAGTCTTAAATGAGATGCTCTCGTTTAGCTATGAGCGCTAGTGAGCATCTTCTAACCTTTCTAACCTTCAGGTCTAACCTTCTCTCTCTCTTTCCCCTCTCCCTCCCCCCTTTTTTGGCTATAAGTTATCCTCCTTCTTCATGTCAGAGAAAGAAAAAGAAAAAAGAAAAAGCATGTTGTAGTTTATTCTCTTATTTTTTCTCTTAACTAGTTTTTTTTTATAATTTTATATATACTCTTCTCCCTTCCTTTGTTAAATGATCAAATGAGAATAATTTGTATTCTATGAACATGTACTTACCTACTGTTAATGTTTCTTTTCTCCCCGGGCCTCCGCTGAAAATGGACATGTATCCAGTCGGACCATCCCGGTCAACAAATGTAAAATAAATAAATAAATAAATAAATTGTTTTCCTGTGAAGCATATCCGGCTCTTTTTTCTGGTCAATCAATCACCCCTAAGATATAAGTTAACACAGGAAGTGCAAGTTGATTTTTACCTTGAACTTTATTCCTAGATGTCAGTATTCATTATTAATTTTAGCCTACTAAAATATTCCTTACTTAGTTTTTTTTTCATTTTTTTAAGCTGAGTCACTGCCCCTTCATCTATTCCAAGATATTTTTATACTCATACTTGTTCCAAATCTATTATATTACATTCCTTCCCAAGTTTTATCATTTCTACTCTCTTCAGTTGTCCTTGTTCAAATGCTGCTTTTGCACATTTATCAAGACTAAATGACATTCCTATGTCATCTGAGAAAGCTTTAACAACTTGTAACTGCTCTTTCAGTTATTTATCTGATGAAATATAAAATTTTCGGTCATTCATAAAAAGTAGAAGAGATAGCCTTTGACTTGATAATGTTGGAGTTAGACTGAATCTGTGACCTAGGCTGTTGGGTAAACAGCTTAACAGATTAAGAACAAGACTAAACAGTAATGATGACAAAGACTCATCCTGAAATATTCCACACTGGATTTTCACACGCTGGATAGCAATTTGTCTTTTTCTTGTGGTTCAGCTGCAAAATGGTTTGCCATTTCTTCATTGTAACTACAAGAATATTTATCAATGTGTAATGGATCTTGTACATGTGGAAGCATTCGATAACCCAGGAGTGTAGAATACTATTGCATGCTTGTTTGCAATCTAGCCATCCCACCATCCCATACTGAGACTCCTTTTCTTTTTACAGGTCTCCATTATGGCTTTGTTTAACAAAGGATGATCCATTGTTTCATATGAATTTCTTTTATTCCCCTTCTGTTCTATGGCCATAATTGAATTTTTATCTAAATGACTGTATACCTTATCTGCATACATGTTGTTGGAGACAGATTATTGGTCAATAGTTGTTAGGATGCTCTGCTGTTTCACTTTAAAGTATCCTATATTTTTCATCATGCACAGAAATTTTTCATATCTCCATCCAGGTCCTGTGTGAATGTTGCTTTGCAGTTCCATACACATGGCTTAACCCTATGCCCATATCCAGTCTAACTAACCTCTATGAGAAGTCTCTAAAATTGTAGAACAAACTGCCTCCATCCACATGATAAGAAAACTGGAATAGGTCTCTTGCTCCTACCCTCCCTGGCTAGATACTCCACTGTCTGGATTACTAACTGATCCTGAGTTAGAAGGGTTATAGTCTAGTTAGGTGGGCCATCACTCTGTGCTAGCCAGCTGGCATATAAACATCCCATTGTCTGCTTTTAACTTCTTTTTCTGTTTACAATAACTCGATCAGGGTTCCATTCAACTTGAGAAAGATAAAAAAAAGATATTCTGAAGTTCTAAAGTTCATTGAATTACATTTGTCTAGGTATCCATTTCAATTATCTGCATGCACATTAATAATAAGGATTGTTTTAACAAAAAAGGCATTTTCACTCAGTCTCCCACTACAAGACCTAGCTTTCCTTAAAAGGACTGGCAATCAAAGTTGCTTATTTTAAGTTTGGAGTACAGGAAGTGCAATCCACTACTGAAATAGCTATCTTTTGCTCACTAGCATTTCATTCAGTGAAATGATACTTGCTGGAAGGTTATGATGTTACTGAACCACAATACACCAGATAGTGTCTCAGTAAATCATAGCTATACATAAAAGAGTAAGGTGAATTTCTATGGTATGCCTCTCTACCTCTTAGTACAAAAATTATGGACAAAGCGAAAAATAATGTGGGAACAAAGGCCAAAAATGAGAGAATGATTTAAAATATTGTTCTTATAAACTAAGAAAGTTGATAGAATAAAAGGTTTTACATTAGCATGCATTTTCTGAAGAATATTAATTTGGAATTTCAAATGTCTTTTATTATTTAATGACAACAATCTTCAATCAAATGTCAGAAATACACATATTTTATGAGAACTAGACCAAAAATATTTGGCAAAAATCTGGGCATTCTGCAAAATTCTGGACATTTGAGAGGTATGTGCTACAGCTGTGACTGATTCATGACAGAACACATGCAGGAAATATCAAACATTAACACATAAAATAACAATTGGAAAACACCACCCATAACAAAATGTCAAGGAAAACGTGCAATTGTAGCCAAAAAACAAGTTTAACGAAAGACACTCCAATACTTTGCTCACAAATATGTTGTTTGCATGATGCCAAACAATCCTGTAGTTAACTACAGAGCAAGCTGCCCATGTCAGTGATGTAAATGACAGAGAAGCAATTAATATCACTGACACTGAATTATCATGGAAATTATCATCAAGGACAAAATAGACTGCCAGATATTGGATCCACCCCAGTTTGGTTTTGCCAAAGGAAGGTCATGCTTATTGAATCTGGTGGGCTTCTTTGAAAAGGTCACTAAGGCAATGGATGATGGGAAAATGGTGCACACTAACTATCTAGATCTGGTTAAAACATTTGATATAACACCCCACTCAAGCATTGTCAACAAACATATGAAACTAGATATAAACCCCTTTGTAACATGCTAGATGGGTAGCTGGCACATTGATAGGATTCAGGAGATTAGAGCTGTTGAGGCTACCTCCACAAACAGGCTGGTCATTGATGGAGTCTCCCAAGGCTCTGTGCTAGGCCCACATCTCTTTGACATCTACTTCTCGGATGTCAAAGCTAATGTCAAAAGGCTTTGGCTGACCAAGTACGCAGATTATTGCAAACTGGAAGCAGTTATTGCATCTCCAAAGATGGGAACATAGTCCAAGATGGTCTAATACAGACAAATGTTTGTTGCCAAAGTCATGGCTTAAAACTCAATACCAAGAAATGCATTATAGTACAGTTTAGGAAGTATACCACCTCAGGTAACTATGTCATCAATAAAGCACCCTTAGAAGTTGATTCCCTACTCAGGGATCTGGGAACTCATGTAGATAGCAACTTATCGTTTGGACAGTATGTGTCCAAGGTAGTAAGAAAATCCATCTATGCTGCTCAACTTATAAGCAGTCCAGGTCCAGAGAAATCATCATGCCATTGTGCTCGGTCCTCATCAGACCCATCATAGAGTATAATGCCCCTTCTGTATATACCTCACCAGACACATGCAGTAACTGAAACAGCCACAAAGGTTCCTTACAAAAAGAATACAGGGAGTAAACACAATGTCTTCTGCTGGTTGTCTCAAAGCCCTGTCTCTTTACTCGGTATCATATACACTTCTGAGAGATGATCTTTGCCTGGCATACAGGACATCTCTGTTTACATTTATGATGTATGTTTTGCACATCCACAAAGCAGACAGCATCAAAATATTAGATTAAAAGACCTAAATATTGCTTGCGACATAAATAGGACATGTTGGAGAAACATATGTTTCTCTGAGAATTTCCATTCTGCGGAACCATGTGAAGCACAGCTCCTCCCTGTCCCTTTGTAAGTGCAACTTGGACCAATGGATGTGTAATTAGAAGTTCACTCCAGTCACATTTTGGTTGCATGGCTAGGCTTATAAGGGCCCTAATGGTCATTAGCTTAGTATACATCTATGAACATTAATAGTGATATAAATGATGGAGAAGCAATTAATTAAGATAGCAAATATGTAATATCCTCTTACTAAACTATTATATATTTCCTTGGCAATCAAAGAAAAAATGTAATTTTCTTTCTAACTCTAATTTGTATCCAAGTCTTCATAGGTTCATAGGTTCATAGGTTCATACTAGGCTATCTCTATGCCCATTATTTAGCTGTGCCTCTGTCGAGCAGTGACACTGAGGTAACCCCTTGTATGTTATGTTATTTCATGTAAGTTACCAACTGCTCTCCAGTAGAAAATTATTACTCTCTGCTATGACGTATCAGTCCATCTTTCCATCCCACAGTCCTTCAAAAATGCATATATTCTTTAAAATCCTACCCTCTGCTCATGCAGTAGTCCTCATTCAACTCCCCACACAAAACTGTCCAGAATATCCTGCCTCTGACTCAATCCATCTATCACAGAAAAGGAAATCAATGAACATGTGAAAGCATATTGTATTTTCCATTCATACACTGTCAAATGTCAATGCTGTCCATAATTAGTTGCATTACATTAGCCACCTGGGTAGAATTCTATCAATTGATATTACAACCTTTAGCTAACTAGCCATCTCCCACTGAGATAACAGCAGTAATTATTCAGCTTACAGTGCTTATCTTAAGACTAGTAGCCCTTGTATTGGGAAGTCAGACACCATTTAAAGATTTAAGGAAGTTACAAACTTGAGCCAGAGCTCAGGAGTTACTTATCTCAACGGTGTTGGTGACTGTCTTAAGTAGATCTGCTCCCAGTACTCATTGCATACAACTTCCTGTTATATTTATCCAAGTCCTTCAGTCTTCTTCCTATGGATATTTCATTGTGCTGTAGTGGCCTTGTTCCCAAGGTCCTGTGTGACACTTACATGTATTGTTTTCTTATCACAGAAGAAAATATGCATGTTTCCATTATTAAACTATACATGCAATATTGCTAAAGTATTGCTAAACTGAAATCATGCCTCATTCTAGCTAAAATAATGATAAAATTATATCACATTTATCATAAACACGAACAGCAGCAGGAACAGAAACAGGAATACCACTGGCAGGACAAAACGTCTTTTATTAGTCCAACAACATTCTGGTACCTCGGCTTCTTGCCTTCTGTTGGAACATTTTTTCAATATCATTCTGTCCCTATATATACACCCTTTAACTTCAAATCATTAAATGAATTAGTTCCATTAAACAATTAAGTTGTTTGTAACCCAATTACCCAACCCAAACTAATTAAAAAAGTTTTGTCCTGCCAGTGCTATTCCTTTTTCTGTTCCTACTGCTGTTCATGTTTATGATGGAAGTCTAGGTTCGTTTATGTTTGGATATTACATTTATGACAGAGGGCATATATATATATATATATATATATATATATATATATATATATATATATATATATGGATCAAGGACTAGTGAAAGAAAGTTCAACAGTCCGAATCCACTACCACCGAACACACTTTAGCAAAAGCACTTTCACCAAAAAAGCGATTTCGCTAAAGTGTGTTAAACAAAAAAAAAAAAAACCCTACTTTAATATTCTCACTCCAAGATCGCACTTCAGTGGGGAAATGGGAATTTTCCCTTATCCGCACCATAGTACGACCTCCGCAACAGGCATACTTACGCGAAAGTGCTTCTTCAGTGAAAAGCACTTTCGCGTAAGTATGCCGGGGAATTAGTGATTTGGTGAAAATTTAATTCGAGGATCAGTACTGATCCTATATATATATATATATATATATATATATATATATATATATATGTGTGGAACCCGGACAGTCTACCAAAAGCCTGTTTCACTGAAAGTGAAACAGGCTGTCACACTTTCATGAAAGCACTTTTTATCGAAACTTTCATTAAAGTACAGGGAATCGGGGGAAGTGGCAGTGGGCGAGATCGGACTACAGTGGGGATAAGGGAATGTTCCCTTTTCCCCACTGTAGTGACATGTCGGAGTGAGAATATAAAAGTAGGGGGGTGTGGGGGGTGCAGGCGAGCGAAGCATGGTGTGTGTTTTTTTTTGTTTTTGTGTGTGTGTATGTGTGTTTTACCTTCGGTTTTCCGAAACTACTTTTTTGGTGAAGGCAGTTTCGGTAAACGGTGTTCTGTTGGATTCGGACAGTTGGTCTTTCGATCAACTGTCCTAGATCCATATGGTTCCCCTTCACAAGATCGAATTCCTATAAACTCGAAATTCATAACCCCGAAGCCAGAATCTCGAGTTTACAAAAACTCGAAAATGTGAAGGGGAAATAAAAAAAAAAACCCACCTCTCTAATGTTTTTGCAGGGGGGGCGAATACCCCCCACACACCCCCTACTTAAATATTCCTACTCCGAGATTGCACTACAGCGAAGGAAAGGGAAATCTCCCATTCCGTGCTATATGCATAAGCGCAAAACGGAGGATTTCCCAGTCCTCCACTATAATGCAGTCATGCAGCTCTTAGATGACAGCTGCAAGTCTGCAGGGGGACCTAGCCCCCTGCAAAAAGGTAACTGAACTCATTTTTTTTTCTAACCCTAAACTTCCCATTCACAATTTCGAGTGAATGGAAGTTCGGCATTCTGGTCTCAAACTTATGCATTTCGAGCTTCCATTCATTTGATCTTGTGAAGGGGAACCATATATATATATATATATATATATATATATATATATATATATATATATATATATATATATCTACATATATGAAAACACTTTATAATCTCGAAATACTGAAATGTCGAATTTCAGTATCTCGAGACTATAAAGTCAATGTTCTGAAATAGCAAAAGTTCATGATCGCGAATTCGAATATCTCGAATTTGCGGTTATGGCTTTACGCTACATAATGTCTGGCGTTGTATGTGGGTGGTGTGCGGTACCGTGTGTGGATTTAGGTGTAATGTCAGGTAAGTGAGTGGTGTGTGTGTGTGTGTGTGTGTGTGTGTGTGTGTGTGTGTGTGTGTGTGTGTGTGTGTGTGTGTGTGTGTGTGTGTGTGTGTGTGTGTGTGTGTGAGTGTGTGTGTGACTGTAGAATGTGTGTGTGCGTGAGTTTGATTTTGTATTCTGTTTATGCAATCTCGGAGTTAGTATATATAAGTAGGGGGGTGCAGGGGGGGCTTGCCCCCCTGCTTATTTGTGATTGAGGTTTGTGGATGTATGTTGTTTTGTTTGTTTGTTTTGTGGTGTGTGTATTGTGGTATATGTGTGGTTCAGTGTTTGCTGGGTTTTCGGTGTTTTAAATTTCACGGTTTTGGGCTTCGCGGTTTTGGCCTTTCGGTGTTGTGTGGATTCGATTTCATGGTCTCGAAAAACTGAAATCATAGATTTCAGTATTTTGAGATTATGAAGTGAATCTATATATATATATATATATTATATATGTGTATAATCATATGCATTTGGTCATGTTTTATATCCACAGTATGAAAAAAATAATGGAAAGAACAAGTGTGGCTGACTTATGCAGCAGTTAATATTGCTGCGTCACTATGCTTAACTGCTTAACTCTCCAGTTTGGCATCCAATTAAGGTGCCTTTTGGGTGGAGTTGCATGTTCTCCCTTTGACTGTGTGGGTTTATTCCTGGTGCTGTGGCTCTTCCCTGCATCTCATAGATTCCCTAAGATCATATTTTTTGGGTGTTTGTTAGTGGGTGTGTGTATTTATGTGTGTGTGTGTGTGTGTGTGTGTGTGTGTGTGTGTGTGTGTGTGTGTGTGTGTGTGTGTGTGTGCGCGCATGGGTGTTGCCCATTAGCTGACATGATAAACTGCAGCTCCCCCATGACCCTAAACATGATAAAATGGGTATTAAAACATGAATTAGTGAATGACTAAAGACAATTAATATTTTTGTTGCTTAAGAAAATTCTAGATACTTTGTGATTTTTTAATCACATGCCACCAGTAATAAAGCATTGACTTTATATGTATTTAATTGCTAACAGTAATGTGTAACAGACTGATTTACTAATCATACAGTTTAGTAATTTTAATTCATTATATGACATAACACTGAGTTCAGTGACCTAGGAGTTAAGACCTCAAGCCGTGTGTCTGCTTAATTAGCCATTAAATCTCTCAGATACATGTCTCACAAGCCAATCCTTGATGCATTGTATACGCCTTTAATTGGCATTAAAATTCCCTTGCTTGTTGATTTTTACAAAGAAAACTGAAATGCCATGATAAATGAATGGGAAATACAGGATACGTAGAAGTTATATGTGTCTGTTTAGTTTATATCAAAATTATTCAAAAGCTATTTATCAGATACTGTATTGATTTTATTTGTTTATCCTTGTAGATCAGTTCACTGTGTAGTATAGCTTTCAGAGAATATTATGTTTATTAAAAGAAAAAATGAAAATAGTTTTATAGAACATTTGGAACTATAACATAAAAATAAATTTTAATTGCAGGCTTTGGTTTTACTTCATTTACTAAGTGCTACATTACCTCATCCTTCAGTTTTAATGATGGATTTTCTATAAATCTTAGTGTGGTTAAAATGATAAACTGCCCTACATATCATGAATCGTGGCATTGCTTATTAGCACTTGAGAAGTTATCGATCGCTTGCTTTGATTAATCTTTTATGGGTCTCAGTAGTATTTGAGCTACAGGAGAAATGTCGGAGCCTCTGCAGTATTATTGCTCATTCGTACCCCCTCCTCTTCAATTAAATAGATGTTTCAGACTGTTCTGGTTAATATTTGGTAAGTACTTCTGGCACATAATGTCTGTCCCCAAGGATTTCACCTAGCACCATAGTGCAACATTAACCAAAGAAATATGGCAGATGTCAGCCTTCAATCAACTTTAAACACACTGAAGCAGAACATGAAATCTCATTTTGCAGTCTACCAGAGCATATGCTGTGAGCAATAGCGACAGTTAGGGAATTATTGCTTTGTGACAGAGCTACAGAGCATGTGACTACTCAAAATGGAGGCCATTATAATGTTGACTGAATTATTCATGACTTAACCATTTAAATGAGGCTGTTTAACATATGACTTATCTTTAAAGAGACAGTTGAAAAGGAACAGTACATTTAAGATAATGTGTGAATATAACTTGCTTTATGTTTCATTTGTGAATAAATTGAATAGCTTCCTTTTGCTAACTGAAAATGTTATGTAGCTGTCAGGTTTATAGCACCACTACAGTATTTTTCACTCAGATATTACCATATATATACTGTTTGGCTCATTAAAGCTGTATTTCATTAGCACAGTGACACGATGTATGAAAGCAGTAGAACCTACCATTATGTTATAAATAAATTTTGCTCCTTGAACTTATAGTCATGAGACTCAAATAGATATCTGATTTCATACATTACTTGTAGAGGCTGACAGAAATCCCTAGAATGGTCACAGGTGTCATATATCACATGTACACTCTAGTAATAATTGTAGTATTTAGTATCTAGACACCTACTTATCATTGTTAGGTAGCCACTTGCCTCACTTTCCAAATATACTGTGCTCTTTGTACAACTTCATAGTGCAGCAATTATTTACTGTACTGTAGTTTTACTGCAAGTTTTATATCTAACTGGATTCCTCACTTTTGCAGACCCTGAATTATCAGTTGAGCTAGGCAAAGTGCAATGACTGCAGACTACCCACACAATGTCACTGCCGTGACATCTGATCAGGAGGAGGATGTGTCAAACCAAGGAGAAGAACAGCTAAAATAAGTCATTTGAAACATAAACTGTATGCTTCTGTTGCATATCCCAGTGTTACAGCTGACATTTTGTAATTTAGTGATTTGTTCCTATAAAGTTCTAAGGAGTGTAGTTCAGTGTTATGTAACTTACTTCTCTACTGTTTATTAGGACTCTTGTAACTCTTGATTAACACCTGTCCTCCTGCAAGGCTGTATTTAGAGGGTTATGATCAGATTGCCAATCATAACCTGTGTATTATGTGTTAAAGACGTGGATAACAAGAAATTCACAGCAAGAGCAAAGCTCAAGAGGAGAATCTTGGCATCCTTGTCGAGAAAACCCTTAGTAATCAGATATATGTTTAAACGTACACTTGAACAGCAATATAATGTTTTGAACATGAACAAACGTTTAAATGCACACATTGAAAGCTTTACAAATTGCCATGTAGGATAGTAAAACGTCAACCATTGCCCGTAAAGCATGAACATTTGTTTGCTTTGCTTAGTACCCTTTTAAGAGCCTTTCAAATTATAGAAATTTTTATGGGTTTTTTTAATATAATCTGGAATATCATTCCATTAGGTAGGTGCCATTTTGGGAAAGGCTTTCTCATTAGTGACCAGTCAGTCTTGCTAACTGTAGCTGTTACAAAGAAAATATGATTTGTGTCTTTGAAAGAGGACTGTTTTAAGTGGTGGCCAGTAAAAGTGATTGAGTAATTTGTAAGAGAATGTACTTAAAACAAAGGTGGTCCTTCATTTGACAGGGGGTTAGTAGCATGTAGCAATAGTGAAACAGTAGAGTTCTCTATGGAATAAAAGGTGACTGAAACTTAGAATATATTGTTCTCCATGGTCTGTGTGTGGAGTGAAGGGGAGTAATAGAGACTGTGTACCTCAGTCTATGTTTAAGGACTCCAGTTGCTGTAGCACTCCTAGCTTCTGGTGTTAGCAAATTGGAAACTTTATACGAGTCTTTAAGCTGACAGAGTACTTTATAAGAAGTTGTCTTAGTGTGTGGCATGAGAGCTTAGGGAGACTTGAGGAATAGCCTCAGATAATTTTCAGATGATATAACAGACAAAGATATACCATATGGGTCATTAATGACTATTATATTGCTTTTAAGATGTTGTAGGGTCCAAACAGCATTACATTGGTTGTAGAGGTATTTGCCAGAAGCTGCTTGTGTGCAACCAGTTCCTGTAACCCCTTTGTGAGTGTGCTGGTGTTCTTAGATGATTTAGTAATGGTGATATCATCAGCAGCATGAAGCAGTCTATTTATTTTAGGAAGGTTCCAAGACAAGTCATTAATAAAAAGAGACAGAAGTAATGGTCTCAACACTGAGAAACACCTGAATGTGTCTCCTCAGTTGTGGATTGTCTCCCCTTCCTGATAACTCTGAATGTGCATCTGCATACTGTAAGATAATAGTTGAACCAAGCTGTAATTTTTGAAGAGAAGCCTGGGGGCTGGAAATTTATTAAGGAACACTGTATGATAAACTGTTTCAAAGGTATTTCCCTATCTAGGAATATTGTTGTTGTTGGGAACCCCTGATACATTCCCTGATCCTTTATTCTTGGTCATGTCACTGAGCTTTTATTTTTTCAATTATTTGTTTATTTTTTTGAAAAATTCCTAAAACGTGAACAGATTTACAGGTTCATAGGTGTAAACCAGACTAACAAACTTTTTAAGCCTAGCCATGCATCTCAAATCCCTGAGAAGTTCATTTAGAAGCAAAAGCATTGGAGAGGAACCATTTGCAAGCTGTCTGTGTCCATTAAAGGCATAGTGTCAAGCCAGGACTACATTTCCAGTTTCCCATCCAGTTGTCCAAGTTGCACTTGAATTGGGTTAGGGAGGAGCTCTGTTTCACATGGATGGGGAGCCTTTTACAGAGAAGTGATAGTCACTGGGATTCATACCTGTGTCTCCATCATGTCCGGTGTATATCACAAGCAAGGTTTAAGGATTTAAAATGGGTAATTCTGGTGCTGTTTGCTTTGTGGATATGAAAAAGGTCCATCAGAGTGTGTTTCAAGGATGCCTTGTATGTCAGGTAAAGATCTCCTCTCAACAGCCTGTAGGAGACAGAATACAGGAACAGGGCTTTGAGGTGGTCTGTATAGGACATGTTATTTATGTCCTGTATTCTTTTAGTGAGGAACGTTTATGGATACTTTAATTGTTGGCTATGTCTTTGTCTAGAGAATGATGCCGTCAAATGGGACAGTTTAGCTTCCTACTTAATTTTCCAGTTACAGCTGTTTCATGAACAGATTTCTAATGAGGTAGAAAAATAACTTTTCTTGATGTTTAAACCGATCTGGTTTTGTATTTTATATCCAACACTGAACCTGTAGGTCCTTGTGTGACTTGTGTATGCTTAATCAGCTATACTGACTGTTAATAGCTTTGATGTACTTGCCATTACAGTTCATCTGCTGGTATTTAGACATTTCTGCTATAATAGTTCTTAACCTATTCATTTATATCTAAAGCATTCATTTGGAAAACCTTGAAAGCTGATCATTAAATATGAAGTAATAGATCATCTTAAATATTGTATTTATTTGTTGGAAGCAATCATTCATACACCCCAATCCCCCAAACATTTATATATCAATTCTATTGTCACACAGCACTGAAGGATGAACTCCCCAAAAGAGTGCACATGGTCTCAGGCAATCACTCTAATATGAGTTTGCAAGAAATGTCTGAGATATTGCATCTCGCCTTTGTGGACCCCAAAAGACATCAGCAATTCAGCATAGGTGATGAGTGACTGACTGTAAGTGTAGGGCAGTTCCAGCAAGCTACAAAAGACAATACTATTTTAAGAAGCATTAATGCATTATTTTCCCATAAGGGTAGAGTCAAGAGTATATAATTCCACAATCAAATTCTTACTAAGTTCATCTAGTAAACTAGAATTATTACACCTTATGTAAGAAAGTATATGTGGAAAAAGACAGCTCTGTTGTGAACAATATTAATGTATTTACTATATTTTTCATTTGGACTGATTGGGGCAAGAATCTGGAAGAGAAAAGAAAAAACAATCAAACCTTTTCTATTTCTTTTTAAAATTAGGATAAAAAATCAACATGCTATGTCTTTACACTTCAATTTACAAATGGAAATATAAGTTTTGATGAATGTTAGAATTAAATTAAATACTCTAAAAAACTGAGTTTGATTTCCACAGACCCTGCTTGCATAATGTGCATATGTGAGTATGTATGTGTGTGTGTGTGTGTGTGTGTGTGTGTGTGTGTGTGTGTGTGTGTGTGTGTGTGTGTGTGTGTGTGTGTGTGTGTGTGTGTGTGTGTGTGTGTGTGTGTGTGTGTGTGTGTGTGTGTGTGTGTGTGTGTGTGTGTGTGTGTGTGTGTGTGTGTGTGTGTGTGTGTGTGTGTGTGTGTGTGTGTGTGTATGTATGTGTGTGTGTGTGTGTGTGTGTGTGTGTGTGTGTGTGTGTGTGTGTGTGTGTGTGTGTGTGTGTGTGTGTGTGTGTGTGGTTGTTAGTGTGTGTTTGCCCATCCATAATGAAAACAAATCACATGAAATACTTTGTCAAGGTAAACATACAGTGATGGAGTGAAAGAATTTCCAACATTGTTTAAAACATGTTTATGAAGATTAGAGTAATTGAGATTATAAACAGTAGCAGCATTATAGGTGTAGAAAGATTTGCTACAAATACCAGGTGGGCTGGATAATAAAGCTGTAAAACAGTCTAAAAATCACACAAGTTTTCCTTGTAGCCAAATGTCTGTAGTTGTACTGACTGATATTATATTTTTGGCATTTTTGTTTATATTGGTTAACAAATCATTTAGGTGCTCAGCTGCTATGATGAAGGCCTTTTCATCAGGGCTTATGTTTGTCTGCTGTTGCAAGACATCTGTAGTCTTGGGGTGCGCAGTGCAGCTGATCTGTTTGATGTGGTTTGTGTAGCAATCATTTCTGATAGACTAGAAGAAGGCTGGACATGTCTTTCTGTGCTTTAGTTGAATAGTTAAGCACCATTTTTTCTGCAGAGCCTGATTAAAAAAACATAGTTTATATAGAACACCATACAGTGAAGGCTTGATTTTCCTGCATGCATGTATGCAGGAACTACATTTCTGTCACTCTCATAGAAAGTCGTGAGACCAACTGAAAAATGAACATATCTATATCCAGACATTGTTCTTAGATAATGGGGGAATTCATTTGTGTTTTTATTTTTCAATACAGAATTTTAGTGCTTTCATTCAGTAGATGTAATTTCCCCGGATTTTGTTTCTCTTTGGCCCTTTCAGTCCAGGATCCCACCGGAGTTCCCTTTTCTGAAATGGCTGTAAAAGGCAAAGCAACCCTGCAGTCTGTAGAGAATGCTTTCTTCTATGCAGTGCTAGAGATCTGTGTATACAGTTTTATTTGTTTAGTATCCATTGCTGGCTGTTTCCCTCCTACCCCCACATTTGCTCTTATATACTGATTTGTACATCTGAAAGTGAACATACTGCAGAACCTCACACCATCCTCCTGGCTTTGCTACTATCGAAACTTAAACCTTTGTTAGTCTGAAACTTTCACATGGTGATGGTACTCAGGAATAACAGTCCACTTACCCCATTATGAGAGAAGTATCATCTGAATCCTTAGTCCTATTCTATACAGATTAGCCCCTAGCAACTTTAGGAAGGTCCCTATTAAATTATCGAAAAGACTATTCAGCAAATGGCATTTTCGGTGCTCTTACACTGAACATGCCGATCACCGAACTGTTCATAGTGAGATCATGATACAGAGAGGATCGGGAAATTTGCCCTTTCGTCACTGTAGTGCAATCTCGGAGTTGGTATATATAATTAGTGGGGGGTGTGGGGTGCACAGCCCCCCACAAGAGCAGAAATTGATGAATGGCGTAGTCGATGAAATGCCATTCATTCACTGGAGCTTTTGATAATTTAATATAGACCCCTTTAGGCAGAAATTCCTTATGGATGTGGACCACTGATATATAGAGTACACTTTGTAGTCTGAGTGTTTACAAATGCATATCAGTTTCATTGGTGCAGAAAGGTAAAGCTCTGACCATGACTCAGGTGACCCATGTTGAATTGGTAGCACCTGCTGGAGATGGCATGGAGTCCATCAGTATACCTACTGTGGGAATGGAGAGAATTGTTATAGGACAGAACAGGCTGTTCAATAGCACAATACCTTGGAGGAGGGATAGTGATGCAAAGATGGCCTACTGGTGGACATTTGGCATGGAGCCATTGTCCCATAATTCTGACTGTAGGTACATGGGTATGATATGCGTAATTGCTTGGGGAGGGCGTAGAGGCTCCAGTGGTGACATGGGTCATATATTTCCTGCTCAGAGATGTGGTTAATGCATAAACATGCCTTAATTGCTTGGATGTTAGCGAAGACAAAAAGTATCCCTCATCGGTGCCTGCCTGATGACCATACTGATGACTGCTGTCATCCCAGTGATGGGGAATCAATGGGCAATGGTGGCAGCTTCATGGCTGACAGACATGGGAGCCATAAGAAGACTATATTAAAATGTACATCATCTTAGCTGTTGTCTGGTTCCTTGAGGATTTTTAAATGTGCAGTACAGGTGCAAATGTGCAATGCAGGTGCAAACAGGTGAAATGTATTATACACATGCAAACAAAATTCATGCTCCTGTTTTATCAGTTAAAATTCCAGTGTTGAACTGCACTCAGTATATCCTATTATGATATCACTGTATAAGACATAACATAAACAGAACATATTTTATAAGAAGCTATTCTTATGTAGTCAAGAGTGCATAGCAAGAGGTGTTACTAAATCAGAAATGTAACTCTGTAGGAGAGCAAACTCACATAGGTGAATAAATGACTGCTTCAGTCCCACTAATAGGACACATTTGTATAACTACAGTCAATATTACTATATACAGGTAGCCGTTTAAAAATGCATGCAATGTATGACAAGAGCTTGAAGAAGCAATGGCAACTAGTAAAGAAATCAGATTACACACCCTGAGATTAGGAGCTGCAAAAGTAAGAAAGAAAAAAGAAATATCTGAAACTTATTTACGATTATAGATGAATGCTAGGCAAACTGCCATGAAGGGCAATTTTAAGTATAGCCAATAATCTGAGGTAAGAATAAATCCCTGTACCTTGTATAGGCAAAGACTTTTAACCATTAAGCCAAACCACCCCCTACTTTCAGGGTAATAATAGCTGGGTAATGTCTAACTTTTGTATGGGTCTGTCATAATGAGTGTCTTAACTTCTGAGAGTGTGTTAGTCCTTGTTACTTATATCAGTAGTGATTCTGAGGACACTAATTCCATTTTAGGACTGTAATATGTAACCAAGACACGTTCACAGGAAAGCAGCCCAGATGTCTGCATATGGTGCTAAGCTGTATACAACTTGTTCAGGAGTGTATGCAGACGTTTCTGCTCTGTTCTCACATGTGTTCCATCCAGCTAGCATTTAAAAATGTGCAGACCTTTTCAAATGTTCCCATTGGCAGGCTCAGTGAGATATTTCTCACAATATTTCTCTGGCTTTGTGATTTTTATGTGGAGACTGGAATGCTCCTAGTTTTAGGCCTGATTTTTCCCTACACAGGAAGTCCCTATTTTTGAAGGTAGACTACATGACCAATATACAACTAGCAACAAAAAAGAAAGAGGGCACATATCTTGAATCTCCTTGTTCTGAAGCAAAAATAAACGACCTTGTGTGGTACAATTTTGCAATACAGTTCAATGAAGTCTACAGATCTTACACTGCCTCATTGATAATGTGTTTTTGTCACTTTTTTGAACATATGTTTATGAGTAGTATCCCACATTCGTACTAGAAGGAGGAACAGTTATGTGCTATTTAGTATTCAAATGTAACGCTTATTAGATGTCCAGCTATTTAGCTGGCTGTACCTACATCCTATGGGTCTTTACTCCTATTTTCAATGTCTGTAGGTTGAGAGGTATGCTGTAGAAGTGAAAATGTGTTATATAGCCATCAGATGTTGTGACTATAATGTATGGGTGGGTTGGAGTTGGCTGGACTCTCTTATCATTTGCTCAGTTTAAACAGTCACTATCACACTTTGTAGAATTAGTGTGCCTTTGTGAGAAGTAAGATGGGCTACTTAACTAGATACTTGATATGCACAGACATATTAGGCATACCTGATGTGGCTATCATCTGAGGAAGGCTCTTAAATGTGTTGTACATAAAAAATGCAGCATTCATTGAGATGGTGGAGGCAAAAATGGATAAATAGATGCTGTCAGATTAAAATGTGGCTAAAGATCTCTCCACTGGAATCAAAACATTCACTGTCCCAAGTAAAACATATGTTCCAAGCAAAAAAAACTAACTATTGTCATCATTTAAGCATAGCCAATCCAAAGGATAAAAGGTCACACATACAAACCATTCAGTAAAGAAATTCAAGTAAGAATCAGTAAATATACAGGGTAACTGGCTGTCTTTGTGTCAGCCATGTATACAAAAGTTTTCAGTTGTTTTGCACCTTTATGTGATAAACAATTATTAAAAGTTTGGTTGGTGACTACATGAATAAATAGTTATTCAGTAATAAGACAGAAAAAAATATAAGGATTTCAATAATTAAGACTCTACCTGCTTCTTAACCACTTACAGTCAAAATGTTTAAAGACAATAATAAAAATGCTGTAAAGCCTCTTGTATAGTTGGAAAGAAAATGTTCTTGTAGCAGATGTCAGTTTCATGTTTGTTAATTATATATTTGCAGATTCATATCCTGATGTAAGAAGGGTAAGAAAACAGTACATTATCATAAGAAACATTTCTTGAACAATACAGTGCAACATATTCCTTACTGTTTCCCATAGAATTATGTGTGCCATTAAGAAGCACCTTTAACCTGTAAATCTGTGTTTATATTTATTTTGAACAGATAACCTTTAACATTATGTCAATGCAAATTGCTAATTCTTGGAAATACAAAATGTAATGTATAATTTCTATTTTGAATGTTAGGCATTACCCTGTAATATAAGATAATTGGTAGGACATTTTCACTGTGTTAGAGTTGGTTAGTTGTAATTTATGAAAAATTTTACTTCTTTTTCTCTTGACACATATACTAAAGTCCTATTTACAATGTACATAAATCAGTTTTATTACAATGATTATGTATTATGTATTATCATTTTTTTTATTTATTTTTTTTTTTGTCTTTTTTTTTTTTTTTTTTTCTTTTTTGATTTTTGATTTTGTTGATTTCTTTTTGTTTAGTTCATCATCCATCAATAAATCATATACTTTAGTTTAGTCTTAATTATGTACCTCTATTATGTATATATGTGGGTTTTTCTGTCCTGGTAGCTCTAGGCGTGTTTAGTTCATCCTTTAATTAATTATTTATTTAATTAATACGGATGATCTATGTAGTATGGACTCCATTTGAAGTTATTATTATTGTTAACTATGTGACTTTATACTTAGTGCTGTGAATGGATTCATTTTTTTTATTTTTAAATTCACCTAATTAATTCAATTATTCTTCTTTTTTTTTATTATTTTTATACATTTTTAATAATAATAATTTTTATTGATGCTGTTGTTTTTTTTATTATGTTTCTGTATTTTTTACTGTTATAAGTTTAATGCATTGTTGCCAATTAATTAATTACAATCAATGGCACATGTATTTGTTGATGAAGTCTGCTAGTGCTAGTCGACGAAAAGCCTCACTCTATTAAAATTTTTTTTTTGTACTGTGGCTTCCTACTTTTTTGTGGCTTAAAGCTGTACTGTCTACTGATTACCCTGTAATACCATTTGTAGAATGTCACTTGACTAAATTGTGCAAGTTAGGCATGTCCTTTTCACAGATAAGCATTTGATTAATAGATTTTATGAAGAATGCCTAGCTTTACTGGTGAAGACTTTCATACTTCTGTGACACAGCTGATAAAATTGATATACAAAAAGAGTGACAGTGGCTTTATTCAATGCCTTTATTCACTGATGTGAATACATATCTTTCAATTCACAACAAACAATAGAGTTGAGAAATGAAAGCTGAGGGCTTAAACCCTGGACTATTGGAAAAAGCCATAGCCTTCAAAAGTGTCTGAATTTGTATAACATCCCTGAGTCTGCCTATATTTGGTCTGGTTAATTGAAAAAAAATTCTGGCAAATCATAGATTACAGTCAGTCCATAATGCCAGAAATTAGAGTTGCTCACTTCTTGATCTTTGGAAAATACATGTTGGTGCAAAACCTGCTGTTTATTAACTTTCTGTGTGGATTATAGTAATATTTACAAATCATCAATGATTTTGGACCTCCCGCCACCCCTTTATTTTTTCCCTTGCCCAGAATTCCTGAGCAAAAAAGTTGAGGGCAACTCGCAGCCTTAATCTTGTTCACTAAACTGTGCTAACACTTCCACTAATACTGCACAATCTATGATAACACTTCCACTAATACTGCACAATCTGTGCTAACATTTCCACTATTACTGCACAATCTATGCTAACACTTCCACTAATACTGCACAATCTGTGGTAACACTTCCACTATTGCTACGCAATCTATGCTAACACTTCCACTATTACTGCACAATCTGTGCTAACACTTCCACTATTACTGCACAATCTATGGTAACACTTCCACTAATACTGCACAATCTGTGCTAACACTTCCACTATTACTGCACAATCTGTACAACCCCAAATATTTCAGAAAGTATCATTTATACCTTACATTTACAAATTTCCCAAGAATAACCTCATCAAGCACTTTAAACAAATTGCTGCTTTTTCAGTACATAAACAACTAACTAAACTGTTGGGTAATGCCCCATATTCTGTGAATGCACATCATCCTATTTTTTAGAAAAGGGGTTCCATTTATCATCTAGCCACTACTGCATTACTTAAAGTTAGCATAACTCACAGTTCTGTTCTTAGTTACTGGAAGTCTGTATATTAGCACCCCTCACATCTGTAGCCAAGAGTCACACATAAACCTCTACTCTTACAAGGCTGGACAAAAAAGGGTGACACTAAGTTGTCTCTCAGGTGCTAACATCTCGGGCATCTAAAGAGCCATCGAGACTCTCCTGCTGAACAAATATGACTATTACATGGTGGTGTCCATGAAACTACTAACGATATGGCATGCAAAGCCCTCTGTGATGTCCATATATATATATATATATATATATATATATATATATATATATATATAGAGAGAGAGAGAGAGAGAGAGATGTCTGAGCTCTCTATGCATGCCACAAGTGTAGTAAAGGCCCTGGTATTGAGCAGAATCCTTCCTTGTCCAAGAATGATGCCAAGGTACAGGAAGAGATGATTGATTTCAACAATGATGTCATTCGAAGGGAGATCCAGTATCTGTCATGAGATGAGCTTCTGCATAGCCCTACTTGCTTCACCAAGAACAGCTTGTAGCTCTCATTCCAAGGCTTCCACATACTGGTTAAAGGTCTGGCTGCCCTGAAGAGTTATTTATATGCAGAGTCTAACTGATGCATGTCACTTGCTATATAAAATGAGCTCATAGGTAACTCTAAAAGGAAAAGAAAAAAAAAACACTACTGAATTTACCAATGTTTTCATTTACTTTGCATATACTAAAGCCTACAATGATATTTAATTATCATACAGAGTGCACTACTAACAAAGCAAATATCTGCTACTATAAACAACCAAACAATGTAAAAAGTCACCATTGTCCCAGGACATTACAGTACAATTCTGTGTGCTTTAGAATCCAGTTTGATATAAGTTAGTCTTCAGACTGGACTAGTAAATTGCACCCAGTTAAGAAACCTCCATCTGACTTTGCCTACCCTTCACCCTTGCCTCACTAGCTACCAAGAAGCAAAAGTAAGGGAGTCTTACCTAATAACCTGTTGATTGTTAACCAGCATAATGCAAGCTGTGGCTTCAAAAGAAAGTACAGTTTTGTACTTAAACTTATCATAACAGTAGATGTTCAAATGATCACTGCTGTAGTAGCCTAAGCTATATGGTTATATTCTGCCAAGGATATAACAGCTAGTCAACTTCCAAATCTTCAGGGCAGCTTCCATGTGGCCAAACAGTCAGTCAACTTGAGCTGACTTAAAGATAAGTTTGGACATAAAGCCCTTCAGATCACTCCTGCCAACAGAGATAAGGGGTCTAAGCTCTAAAAGGACAATGCTTGAAACAACAAATAATTAAATGTCCACACTCTAGCATAAAAAGCAAACCAAGAAAACAAGGGGGTGGAGGGAGGGGCTACTGCAGCAGTGATTCTGAATCAGAAATCTTAGGAAAAACTACATCTGTCACAGTATCTTCCTGTTTAGATTCAGAGTCTTGAATCTCTTCAGGATACGAGGTACCCCTCTTTTTTTACCAGAAACTAATTTGCAGGAAGGATCAATAGCCTCATTAAACCCTGAGCCAGATTCAATAAACTACTCTTATCCAAAGAAATTTGAGGAGGAGGACTAGATACATGCTTGGTTTTCTGTTTCTTTCTGGCAGGGAAAACAGGAACAACTGTGTTACTAATGGCAACAGGAGATTCTCCAAGGATGAGTACAGTATGCTCCCAGGACTTTACAAGAGTGACTCTCCTTTGTCCACTAAGGAGACCTCCCAATAGCCACAGAGGCTGTGACTAACCCTACTCCATAGTGACTGCGAGTGCTACACCAGAGGGATCTGGGGTGAAAGATGAGTGGTCTGTGGTTCAACAAATGGCCACAGCAGAGTAACCTAACTGCTGCTGAGCCAAACTGATAGCCTGCTGTGGTGGCAAAGTCTGTTTGCTTCATTTTATTTTGTGCCTGGAAGAAGGACCAATTGTAGGACTGGCAGTCTGTTCCATGGTCAAGTTGAAAATGATGCGTCTTTCTCTGGGAAGACAAGCAGTGAATGCTGACAAACACTACCAGTCTACAAAGGTTACTTTTTTGACAGAAAAACATAGCAAAAAGTACTTTAAAATACTACCAACAGAAGTAAAATAAAACACATTTTTTCACAGTAAAAGGTCTCCAGCTACTTTACACGAAAAAAAAAAAAATGGTGGTGCCCAGTGAGGCTGCGGCTGTGTCAGCTCATCACAGAGGAATGCTCAGTCTGTCTTCTTTTTCTCACAAAAAAATGGAGAAAATCATTTTCCAGTCTTTTAAAAGTGAGTACAATAACTTACAACAGAAGAAAGTTACTGGAAATCAAATATTTTGCAGTGCAGACATGCTGGCTGGATTCCCTGATGTCTGAGAAATGTCTGGGGCCTACTTCACTCACAGAACTACTGGAGCTTTGCATTTTATCCAAACAGGCTATAAAGTACCTGACTCAAGCAGCAGAAGAATCTGGATCAATCCAGATGAGGGCTAAAGGAAGAGATGTGACAGAATCAGTAAAAGAGGCTGCAGAGCTGGAATTGCTGCCAAGCTGGAAACTAGCCCTCACAGGCCTGCAGCACCTTCAATTCTGTTAGCCAACATGTGCTCAATCGACAACAAGATGGACTGTCATACTTGAGGTCTCTACTAAAAGCAAGGTGAGAAACACCTGTCTACTGATATTTACAGAAACTTGGCTGCATAACAAAATCAATGACAGTGCTGTGAACTTAGAGGGTTTCAGTTTGTTTAGAGGTGATAGAAACCAAGCTCTGTATGGAACAGCTAAGAGAGGGGGATGTGCATTTATGTAAATGAAAACTGGTGTATGAACTGTGAAATTATATGAGTACAATGCTCTGAAAATCTAGAATTCTTGTCAGTGAAATGCAGACCTTTCTATGTACCCAGAGAGTTTAATGGAGTCTATGTAACAGCTGTGTATACACCACCTAATACCTAATAATGCTAATACATCCGAGGTAGTTACTGCACAATTCCATATGTGAGCTGCAAAGTAAAAATCCTGACTATGCATATGTGATAGTTGGGGACTTCAGTAAAGTGGTTCTCAGAGAAGTGCTACCCCACTACCATCAATTTGTGGATTTTCCCACAAGGGGACCAAATACCCTTAACAAGGTTTACGCCACCATAAAGAGAGCATACAAAGCAGTGCAGCACCAAACTTGGGTAGCTCTAATCATATTTCAATAAGATTAATACCTGCTTACAAACATCTGCTGATCAGAGGAAAACCCCACTGAGAAAATGATCAGGGTCTGGAATGAAGGGGCAATGGAAAGTCTCAGGGACTGTTTTGATAATACCTGCTGAGACGTCTTCAAAGAAGTAGCCACTCTCAATCAGCATGTGAACATAGATGAATACTCAGACACTACAATGGCATAGATTTCAAAATGCGTGGAGGACGTATCTACAACCAAGAAGATTACAATCGGAGTCAATCAAAAACCTTGGCTAACCAGCAGAGTATATGAGCTTCTGAGGGCAAGGACTGAGGCACTCAGGGCTAAGAACAAGGTGGGTCTGAGTGAAGCAAGGGCTAACCTAAAAAGGGGCATCAAAGAAGTCACAAAGGAGTATGGAAGAAAGGTAGAAAGTTATTTTGAGGACATGAGGGATACCAGGAGCCTCTGGCAAGGCATTCAGCAGCTAACTGGCTACAAGACCAAGTCAGTTCAATGTGATGACAGCACGGAATTTCTGGACAGACTGAACTCATTCTATGGCAGATTTGAGGAGAACAACTTGGAGGATACAAAGCTAACCACTGGTCGGAATGCGACAGTGCTCAAACTTAACCCTGGAGAAGTGAGAAGCCAACTTTAGAAAGTGAACCCCAGGAAGGCTGCAGGCCCTGATAACATTCTAGGCATAGTATTAAGAGAATGTGCAGACCAACTGTACCTAATCCTTACAGATATTTTCAATACCTCCCTGGCTTTTGAAAGGGTGCCAGCATGTTTCAAGGTAACTAATATAAGCCTGCTGCCCAAGAAAGCCAATCCACGTTACTTAAATGACTACAGACTGGTGACAATAACCTCAAATGTCATGAAATGCTTCAAAAACATTGTAAAAAAGCATTTGTCAGCAGCACTGCCACAGAACTTTGACCCTCTACAGTTTGCCTATTGGCCAAATCGATCCACTGCAGATGCTATGTCAGTGGCCCTGCACCTCTCTCTGAAACATCTTGAAGAGAGGAACAGCTATGTCAGGCTGTTGTTCATTGATTTAGCTCGGCATTCAGCACAGTGATTTCAATGCATCTCATAGGCAAATTAATTAACCTTGGCATCAACAAGAGCCTCTGCAACTGGATCCTTGACTTCTTGTTTGGAAGACCACAGAAGACATGTGCTGGTAACAATACATCAAGTATCATTACACTCAACAGTGGTGTGCCTCAAGGCTGAGTACTTAGTCATCTACTATTCACCATCCTTACCCACAACTGCTCTGCAAAATTTCCCAATAACCATATCATCAAATTCACAGATGATACCACTGTAGTGGGTCTCATAAGGGATGATGATGAGAGGGAATACAGGAATGAAGTCAGTTCTCTGGTCAAATAGTGCGAAAATAACAACTTGGATCTGAATGTCAACAAAACTAAAAAAATTATCATTGACTTCAGAAAAAGGCCAGCCATTCACTCACCACTTGAGATCAATTGTGAGGTAGTAGAGAGACTTCAATCTACAAAGTTCCTGGAGGTACACATCTCAGAAGATCTCTCTAGGTTGGTGAGCATAGGCCAGATAATTAAAAAAACCTCAGCAATGCCTGCACTTCCTGAGAAGACTCAAAAAGAGCAAGGCTTCCTCTGAATGCTCTATCCATGTTCTATGAACTATTAAAAGTATTCTCACCTGCAACTTTAATGTGTAGTACGGAAACAGTACTACAGCAGAGAGGAAGAAGCTTCAAAGAGTGATGAGGATTGCGCAGAAGATAATGGGCACAAATCTTCCAACCATCCAAGAACTTTCTACAACAAGAAGCATAAAGAGGGCATACAAAATACTTAGAGGCACATCACATCCAGGATATAGCTGGTTTGCTAGACTTTCATCTGGCAAGAAATACCACAACATCCTCTATAGGACCTGCAGGCTCTTGAACAGCTTCTATCCAACAGTAATAAGGCTCATAAATTCTGACATTAATTTAGACATTTCCTACCTCCAAACATGATCTCACTAGTATTATTTCACTGAAAGTGATACATTATTTAATTCACAATAGTTAATGTATTCTTAACAGAAGTGCAATATCTTTCTCTTAAAAGTGCAATGACAATAATTCCCAAGGCTACAGTAACATTTTATGAACTCACTCCCTGTAAGTGTCCCATACCTAAATTCAATAATGTAGAGCTTCTTTCTCTCATATAAAATACAATGAACACAATTATTTCTGCTTTATAATATTCCCTCAGGAAATAATCTCCCCACCCCGAAGAATATCCTTCAGTGGATATCAAATAAAATTTCAAATGAAACAGTAATTCTGGAGGATGTCAATACTTAATGGCAAAAACTCATATCGCATCCTTCGGCCATTAGCATCAACATCTGTGCCTTTAAGCAACCCATCACTTCCCCTACTCATTCAATCACTCCTTATCAGGGTGGCTCTACTTTAGACTGGATAATTGTTTCTGATCCAGAGAAATTCACCTCATCTGGTATCCTTTTTGCTTCCCTTAGTGAGCATTACCCTATATTTACTAAAAGTTGTTCAACTCACCAAGCTAAACAACACACATACAATATAACATGCAATCTCTCTAACTTTGACCCAGACATCTTTGTCGCCAGCTTAAATTCTATCAGTTTAACTTTCCTCAAGCACATACCCCTAGATGAAGCTGTAGATGACTTCATCTCTATCTTCTTAAATATTTTAGACTGCCTTGCTCTTTGAAGAAAGAAAATACTTAAAAACAACCATGATCCTTGGCTTTCTAAAAATAATAAAGTTGTTAAAGCATGGAAAGAGTGGTTAAAGCATAAATCTCCCCAAACTACTTCATCAAATAAACAAGTATATCCTGACAGAAACAAGTATATCCTGACAGACACAAGTATATCCTGACAGAAACAAGTATATCCTGACAGACACAAGTATATCCTGACAGAAACAAGTATATCCTGACAGACACAAGTATACCCTAACAGACACAAGTATATCCTGACAGAAACAAGTATATCCTGACAGAAACAATAATACACTGATTTGCAACGTAAACATAAGCTCCACCCAAAACAATTTCTGGTCCTCCATCAAAGGAATAATTCATTCAGGGACAAACAATACTTCTGAACCTTCCATCAATAGCACCCCCTCTGATACTGCTATACAATTCATTTACTAGTTTATAGATAGTGTAGCTGCAATAACTAATAACTTTCCCTACCATCCTTTGTCTCTTTCTTAATCTCCATCAACTGCATCCCTATATTTTCACTACAACCTGTCTTCATTTCTTACATAAGACAATTAATTAGCTCAATCAGACCTTGCTCTCACTCTGTTAATAACTTTAACACTGAAATTCCTCACACTTGCAGCCAGTTTCATTGCTTAAACATTGTCCATATTACTAAGCAAGTTCATAGAAGAAGCATAAGTGCCTTCCATCTGAAAACAATTTTTATCATCCAACTTCCAGACAATTGCCATACTATCTCCTCTTTCCAAAATTCTAGAAAAATGTATCCATAAACAACTACTCCAATTTATTTTACAGGTTAGGCTTTTAGCTAATGCACAGCATGGGTCCATACCAGCACACAATATAAACACCTTCTTCATATATTTTACTGATACTATTAATAAAACTAGAGAAAATGGTATATTTGTCTTGTCTATCTGCCTTGATTTGTAAAAAGTACTCAACACAGTTTCTTACAATAATCCTCTGCTACAGTTATCTTCTTTAGGTTCATGTGACTCTACCATGCAAAAGTTCTCTACTTACCTGTCTGACAAATATTAAATGGTGCTCTGGTGTCTCTCCCTATCTACCCATTATCAATGATGTTCCTTAAGGTTCTATCCGTGACCCCCTCCTTTTCAATAACTTTATTATAATCTCTATAAATCTTCTGAACAGGCTATCTTTATATAATATACAGATGACTCTACCCTCATCTGATGCTTTGATAATGTTACCCATCTTCAAACTATAACACAAGATGCTTTTAACTCTATAGAGAGCTAACTTCAGAACAGTCAACTTTTACTTAATCCTCCAAAAATTACGCTTTGGTTATTCTTAACAAACTGTATACCCATGAAAAACATAGCTTTAAATTCACATCACTAAACAATTCTAAAATTGAAATCATCTCACACACCAAATAATGAATGATAATAGACAATAACCTTAAGTCTGACTATTACATCATTAACAGCATAAAAACAAACATCAAAAACAGTATGTTGTATAGGGCTAGAAATTCCTTACTAATTTGACCAAAATAACTCTCAACTACCACTTGCCTCCTACCTACACTTTTATATGGTTCCCCAGTTCTGACTAATCTTCAGGTCTCCCTTACACATAAGCTTGACTAAAGTTATAATAATGTGGCTAGATTTGCTGCCAAAATACCCCATTGGAACCCACTTACCCACTACCTGCCCAACAAAGACCTACAGTCCTCTGACAAACAGCTCCTTGATCTCCAGTAGCTAAAACTTGAAACAGAATCCCTATATCTGTCAGGTCAGTACCTAACCTTAATACTTTGACGCCTCTACTAAAGGTATTTCTCTTTAACTCCTGTGTTTGTTCTTGTTCTACACCATGCTAATTCTACTAAAACATAAGTACGTGTCTCTTACTTCTTAACCTACTGTAGAATAGTGTGTGTGTGTGTGTGTGTGTGTGTGTGTGTGTGTGTGTGTGTGTGTGTGTGTGTGTGTGTGTGTGTGTGTGTGCTGTACCTTTAAGAAATATTTCAAGGACAGCACATACATATAAATAGCAAGCACATGCTAGCTTTACTGCCATTTGAGACTGCAGACAGAGAATGAGCATGCATGAGTGTAATAGCTAGTTTGTTTATAAGTTTACCTAAGTTAAAGTTATTAAGCCTCAATCCTGATGTGTTTGTACATAACAAAGCTGCTTAAACAGAACCCACAAAGTTCGTCTGTTTTATCCTGACCAGATGAGTGACACCTATTCTTAATTGTTCTACTTTCATTATGTACATCTTCAGCTACTTATGAAGTATAGCCTCATAACTACCTCTATTATATTAACTTAACTTAGTGCGTTTATATCTGCATAATACTTGTACAGGTGTTGTTTTTTTCCTTTTCAGTTTTGTTATCATTCCAGTATTAATTCAATCCCATTGCTATATCACTTCTTGTCTATGTCTTTGTATATATACTTGTGGAGTTTTTTTCTCCCTGGACTTCCACTGAAAATGTCAATAAAGAAAAAAAGAAATAAATACAAATCAAGAACCAGACAATCTCAAGGTAGTGCTTGTCTTTGTATATATATATATACTTGTGGAGGGTTTTTTTCTCCCTGGGCTTCCACTGAAAATCATCATCTTCTTCCGGCTGTTCCTGTTAGGAGTCACCACAGTGGATCATCTGTTTCCATTTCTTCCTGTTTTCTGCATCTTGCTCTGTCACACCAACCACCTGCATGTCCTCTCTCACCACATCCATAAACCTTATCTTAGGCCTTCCTCTTTTCCTGTCACCTGGTAGCTTCATCCTTAGCATCTTTTTCCCAATATACTCAGCATCCCTCCTCAGCACATGTCCAAACCAATGTAATAGTGCCTCTCTGTCTTTGTCTCCAAACCTTCCAACCTGGGCTGACCCTCTAATATACTTATTCCTAATCCTGTCCACCCTCGTCACACCCAGTGCAAATCTTAACATCTTTAACTCTGCCACATCCAACTCTAACTCCTGCCTTTTTGTCAATGCCACTGTCTCCAACCTATATAACATAGCTGGTCTCACTACCCTCTTGTAGACCTTCCCTTTCACTTGTACTGGTATTCGTCTGTCACAAATCACTCCTGACACTCTTCTCCACCCACTCCATCCTGCCTGTACTCTCTTCTTCACCTCTCTTCCACACTCACCATTACTCTGAACTACTGACCCCAAGTATTTAAACTCATCCACCTTCGCCACCTCTACTCCTTGCATCCTCACCATTCCTCTATCCTCCCTCTCATTCACACGCACATATATTCTGTCTTAGTCCTGCTGACCTTCATTCCTCTTCTCTCTAGAGAATATCTCCATCTTTCCAGGGTCTCCTCCACCTGTTTTCTACTCTCACTACAAATCACAATGTCATCTGCAAACATCATAGTCCACAGGGACTCCTGTCTGATCTCGTCTGTCAATCTGTCCATCACCAGTGCAAATAAGAAAGGGCTCAGAGCTGATCCTTGATGTAATCCCACCTCTGCCTTAAACGCATCCGTCACTCCCACCGCAGACCTCACCTCTGTCACACTACCATGGTACATATCCTGTACCACTCTTACATACTTCTCTGACACTCCCGACTTCATCATACAATACCACAACTCCTCTCTAGGCACCCTGTCATATGCTTTCTCTAAGTCTACAAAAACACAATGCAACTCCTTCTGACCTTCTCTGTACTTCTCCATCAACAATCTCAGAGAAAACATTGCATCTGTAGTGCTCTTTCCTGGCATGAAACCATACTGCTGATCACTAATCATCACGTCCCTTCTTAACCAAGCTTCAGCTACTCTTTCCCATAACTTCATGCTGTGACTGATCAATTTAATCCCTCTGAAGTTACTACAGCTCTGCACATCACCCTTATTCTTAAAAATTGGTACCAAAACACTTTTTTCTCCATTCTTCAGGCATCTTCTCACTTTCCAAGATTTCATCAAACAATCTGGTTAAAAACTCCACTGCCATTTCACTTAAACACCTCCATGCTTCCACAGGTATGTCATCTGGATCAACAGCCTTTCCATTCTTCATCCTCTTCATAGCTATCCTTACTTCCTCCTTGCTAATCCATTGCACTTCATGATTCACTATCCCCACATCATCTGTCCTTCTCTCCCTCTCATTCTCTTCATTCATCAATCCCTCAAAGTACTCTTTCCATCTGCTCAACACACTCTCCTCGCTTGTGAGTATGTTTTCCCCATTATCCTTTATCACCTTTACCTGCTGCATATCTTTCCTAGCTCGGTCCTCTGTCTAGCCAATCAGTGCAGGTCCTTTTCTCCCTCCTTAGTGTCCAACCTCTCATACAACTCTTCATATGCCTTATCCTTAGCCTTTAACACCTCTCTCTTTGCCATGCACCTCATCTCTTTATACTCCTGTGTACTTTCTTCATCTCTCTGACAATCCCACTTCTTCTTTGCCAACCTCTTTCTCTGTATACTCTCCTGTACTTCCTCATTCCACCACCATGTCTCCTTGTCGTCCTTCCTCTGTCCAGATGTGATACCAAGCACCTTTCTAGCCATCTCCCTTACTAGCTCTGCTGTAGTTACCCAGCTATTTGGTAACTCTTCACTGCCACCCAGTGCCTGCCTTAACTCATCCCTGAACTCCACCTCACAATTACCCTTTTTCAGTTTCCACCACTTGATCCTTGGTGCTGCCCTCACACTCCTCCTCCTCTTCTTGATCACTGACGTCATCCTACAAACCACCATCCTATGCTGCCTAAATGCCAATAAAAAATAAAAAAATAAATAAAAATCAAGAACCAGACAAGGGAGTTTGGCATAATGGTTAAGGTGTTTACCCTTACAGGCACAAGATGCAGGGTTTGATTCTCAAACGGGGTAATTCGCTAGGCTTGAAATGGCCCACAAAAGCAGTTAGCTAAATACTAATCTATAAAGCTAGGAGTCTTAATAACAAATTGCCTGACACATTCATGTATGTATTACTGCTGAAACATGGTGCAGAAAGCACTCACTGTAAACCAGGGATTTGCACCTGCCATGCCTCTAGACCCAATGGGATCTGCAGTGGATCATCCATATTTGTTAAAGACCACCTTAAGTTAAGGCAGATTTCTAGAAATGTGCAGACTGAACGTACTGAGATACAAATCACAAAGGTCCAATATCAGGAACAGATTTTAAATATTGCTCTTTTAATCTTAGAAAGTTGATAAAATAACAGATTTTCTTATTTTCTTTAACATGCATTTTCTTTTCCTCCTACACTCACTCCAAAGACATGCAGTAGGTGGATTGGACACTCTAAATTGAGCATAGGCATGAGTGTGCATATATCACAAATTAAAATTCTGGAGACAAATTCATGAATAATCAAAAAAGCAAAAAGCAAGCAAAGTTCTCTTACTTGGAAATGGCAATGCATAAATTGTGGGAGGGTACTGGCAATTCTATGATTCTTTGATTCTGGATCTTTGATTCTTTATGTTTCTATGTTATTCTTAAATCTCATAGATTATGCTTTACTCTGCCTGTCTGTACTACAACTATCTACATATAATCCCTTACAAAATTTAAAGTATGTAAACTGTACTACAACCACCCCATTTGTAGTACTTAACTTACCCTCCAACACAGGCTCTACTTAACACACCCAACAATTTTCACAATTCACACACACTTCTAAAATCACATCACAATTTTTTTTCCTAAAGCAGTAACAAATTTACTTAATGTATCTAAACTCCTCAAACTATCTACCCCAAAACAACCATTTTCCCTAAATACCTAAATCCATAAAACCAACCTGAATAATACAAAAAGGCCATAGTAAAGAAAATATTAAACTGTCCAAGCTCATTATTATAAAAAAAAAAAATTAAAATCCTGTTGTTAAATATAAAATGTGTGCAATTTTTGTTTTATAAAAAAGTTTTAAAAATGTGCATATAATATAAAAGTTTATAATTTAGAATAAACTTCTATATCTTACTAAAATAACATTTTCAACATAATAACAATTGTATATGTCAGTGTAATAACATTTCTTTCTTTAATCTCTAATTGATTTGATTAATGCCTTTGGCTAATGCCTTTTGGTATGAGATTTTGTGATAAAGGTCTAAGGTCCCAATAAAAAAAAAAATAAAAAAAGTAAAAAAAAAAAAAAAAAAAAAACTTGGTACAAAAAATTTGAACAGTCTTCCTCTCCCTTAGGAAGGAAAATGAATTTTCTTCTGTTTTTCATGATGAACAACATGACACCATGATTTTCTCTTGTTACTCTCATACAATCCACCCCTGAGAAAAAATCTTGTGTATCAATGATCTGAAAATAAAATGAAAAATACGATACTCCTAAAAGAAAAAGAGGAATTTTTTTACAGAACCAGCAAAGAGGAATATCTTGAAGATAACAACAGAACGCTTTCTTACCTGTAGATAACTTTTAAGCGTTTCTGGAGAATAAATCATTTTTTTTTTTAAATATAATATTGTCACAAGTGTGACCCAGATTTCATACATGTGTTTGACCTTTAGAAACAGCTACTGTTCTAGACTCGACTTTTCTCTTTACTACTCTCTTCTTCTTTTACTTATGGCTCCCTTATTCTTCTCTTTTTGCCGATATCATATATTAATCCTTTGATAGATATAGACTTCTTCAAACTCTTATCATCCCCAAACTTCTTCTGGGACTCATCCCATTTTGTTATCTTTCTCTCTCTACTTATTTGCTCCCAATAGTTTAGCTCCTTCCCCTTCTTCTTCTTACCCCTCCCCCTTCTTACCTTTGCCCCTCGGCTCCACTACTTGCAGTCATTTCTCTATTTATGTGTTTCTCTCTCTATTTATGTGTTGGCCTAGTTCTTAGAATACTTTATGGAACTTTATGTAGTATATATTATTGTGTTCTACATTCATTCTCCAAATATTCTCCTTAAATTATTACCTTCTTACCACTTGACCCTTTCCCTTTCCACTTTGAATTATTTTCATCTTCCACTTTGAATTATAGTCTTGTGTATGTGTTGTGTCTAACCTCTCCCTCTCAAGGCTCATCTCCAGTAGGGGCAGTAGGTAGGCATAGTGAGTGCTAGAGTAACCAATGTAACCACTCATGAATGAATGGCATGTGGGATGGAGATTTTGTGGGATGGATGATATACATGGATGACTATACACATCCACATCCTGGCATCACACTGTTGCCTTCAGACTCCCTGCATTGCTGCCTCATGCAAACAAGATATTTTGGAGAGAACTTTATATATTTTTCTTTTTTTCTATTTTTTTTTAAAGCATATATCATATTAGGTTAATAGGTTGTTTTAGGTTAAATCTACAATACAAATTAGACATTTTTAGAACGAGAAGATGTCTGAACAAAAACAACACCTTCCTTAGAACAACAAATTTTTAAAATGTATTCTCTGATCTAAGAGTTCTATCAAGTCCACAGTCATTACATAGGAACATTTTTTACAACACCAACTGCAGGTACCTACTACCAAGTTGTGTGTACACAGTTCCTGTTTGGGATTTTAGAGAAGGATTGGGAGAGTGGGTTAGAAATTTTTCTGGTAAATGTTCCAGCACTCAATGATCATATCTCTATAGTCCCTTGGTTGAAGTATAGAGCATTAACATTAAAACCTATAGTATACTAGTATACTCCACATCAGTAGATAATATCCCATCCTCCTTCCTACAGATCGCCGCTGAACTCCTTGCTCTCCCTATCTCCATATTAATAAATTGCTCCATCTCAGAGTCTACAGTTCCCACTATCTGGAAACACTTCCACACCCTTCCTATACATAAAGGAGGTAACTCCTCTGATATATCTAATTTCAGACCCATTGCTATACTTTCTCCTCTCCAAAATTCTTTTTAAAAATGCATACACAAATAGATAATGCACTACCTACTTTAAGAAAATCGGCTCACACCTACTCAACATGTTTTTTGTCCCAATCACAGCACTACTACTGCTCTTCTGCCCTTTCTAAATTCTGTCTCACTTGCTAGAGACAATAATAAACTACTTTCCTGTCTTTTCTTAGACCTCTTTAAAGTCTTTGATACAGTCTCTCATCCCCTTCTTCTGACCAAACTTACAAACCTAAATTTCTCACCTCCAACTGTTTCATGGTTTAACAGCTATCTTTCAGACTACACCAGTTCACCAAATGGCTTACAGCCTACATCCCACTCCTCCCTGTTAAAATGGGCATTCCTCAAGGCTCCATCCTTGGCCCACTACTTTTCAATATCTTCACTAACCTTCTCTCCTCTTCCTGTCCTGAGTCTTCTCTAATACAATACGCAGATATAGTTATTACTATTGCTGACTCTCCAAATGAACTTATCCCAGCTACACAGACCTCCTTCAACTCTGTTGAAAACTGGCTTTCCAATAACCAACTTTTTTCTCAACCCCCCCCCCAAAAAACTAAACTATTACTCTTTCTCCCCAAAAACTTTAACTATATCAAAACCTCCATCCCTATAACATCTCTAAACAATACCCCAATACAGGTTGACACCAGCAGAAAAAAATTAGGGGTTACCATTGATGATCACTTAAAGTTTGACCTACACATCAATAATTGTATCAGGAAAACAAATCAGAAGCTAGAACTCCTGTATCGTAACAAGAAATTTCTTAGCAAAAAAGCTAAGGTAACCCTATCCAACTATTACCTGCTACTCACTTTACTCTATAGTTCTCAAACCCTAATAAACCTTAACACTGGACTATGTGCTAAATTAGAAACAACTTACAACAAGGTAGCTAAATTTGCTGCTCAAAATAAGTCCCATCACTGCCTGTCACTGAAGGAAATTAACTGGCTAGAACTACCTAACTTGCTCTTACTTAATCAATCTCAGATCATCCACTATATTCTCTACAAACCCTCCTACTTTCCAACTCTATCATCCCTAATTTCTCATTATACTCCAACAAGATCCCTCCATAGCTCCAGCCAAGGCCTTTTGCAAACATACAAACCTAAAACTAAAATTGGCCACAATCTTTACAGCTTTAATCTCACCAAGGCTTGGAATAGACTCCCTCTTGAAATTAGGTCACTTGCTCAACCAAAACAATTCAAAACTGCTACTAAGCAATACCTATAGAGCAAATGTATCTGCCAATGAAATCATCCCACTTAAACATACTACCAGTCTATGTTCTGTCTCCCCTAGCTCTTTTTCTTTTCTACTCCCACAAACTATTTCCTCTTTTTCACTTCTTTCTTCTAATTATTACAGTGTAAATATTTTTTAAAATTTTGTCTATTTTTTCAATATTATGGTATGTAATATGTGACAAGTCACTGTCTATCCCTCTGTATGTTATGTTTATCAAACAATGTTGGAGCTTTTCTCCTCTGGTCTCCACTGAAAAAGGGCTATTAAGCTCAGTCGGACAAACCCGGTCAACAAATGTAAAATAAATAATAAATAATAAATAAATAAATACGCTTTTCTAATTTCATATTTATATTCTGATGTTATGAGGTATTGCCAGCTGTACCAGGAGAAGTAAGGAAGTACATGTGAGGCATATGCCAGTATGGCTGGCTGAAGCTTTGCTAATAATCTTATGTCATTTGACCATTACACTGATGTCTACAAATGCTTGTATTAAAAATATAATTATAAAAGTTGCTTATGTTAAAAATGCTGCAATAGAATCTTAACAGAGTTCTGAATGTGTATTGTGCCAGAGTCGGATAACTAAATGTGATATCATTCAGTAACCAGCTGTAGGAAGGAACTCTGGCAGCACCAGTTTGTTGTTTGTTTTTGTTTTTCTTTGAAACCTGATATAAAAGCTCTATGTCAGTTATAACAGTACAGTTGTTCAGTTAGTTGTACAGTTCAGTAGTGTGTAACATCTCATCTTGCCTTGTGGAAGTGAGCACCTCAACAGTACATCTTGCCTTAAGTGAGTTAACTAGGGACAGTTTCTCTTTAGTTCAGTTAGGAATAAGACAGTATAATTAGTTTAGTATTATTTTCTTTTTTTTTCTATATTTGCGAGATTCTGATCAAACTCTCTTATTTTTATATTTCCTGTGACTGAAAACTCTGTTGTTTATTGTAACTAAATATTAAGTATTCTCCTGTTCTTTATTTTACTATCCATTAGTAAATATTTTTATACCTTTTCATCTTGAGAGCCCTTGTGCTTATTTTAGTGACACTGTGGCCACTCCAATAAGCCTTACTACTTCAGTCATGCTCTACCATTATATCTACATTAATTTGACACAGTATAATTGGTTACTCTTTGCCTTAGAGTATCTGGCTGGTGGCAGCAATCTACCTTGTAGTCTAGAGAAAAGGGACACAGCTGGTGAATCTGTGCCAGCCTTTCCCGTGTGTGTGTGTGTGTGTTTGTGTGTGAAAAAAATCAAATATTCAAGTGTGTGTATCAGATACTTGGAACTGGGACACAGTGCTTCAAGGCAGGTCTTGTTTGAGATCTGGATCAACAGAAACCAGTCCCAGTGGAGCATGTTCCCTGTGTGCTCTTGGGGAAAACTGTGTTTGATGCAGGGAGCTGCATTTGAAATACTGTGTAAATCCATTCCGGTTTTAGTGCTCGCTTCAGTGGTGAGGATTGGGGCTCCTTGATTACTGGCCCAAGGTAAAGAGGGGCCATCACATATATTATGTTTAAGTTTTCTGACTTGAATACTTTATATTCAGTAGATAAGAATGGACAGAACAGCCTATTATCATTTTTACTACTTTTATTTATTTTTTTGTTAAGAAGGAGAATTTTAAAATTTTAATTTTAAATTGTTTTGTACTGTAGAGTATATACCCATATTGGATTTGGATTTGGATAATGTTTCTTAAAACAAACATTAATTAGTCACATGATTGGTTCAATTCTCTATTTGTATGAAAACATGAAGTCATTTATAGTTCTGATGAAGTACGTAGTTCAAATTGATGAAAGTGCTTAACCTTTTTCTGTTTTAAATAAACTATTTCAAGTTTTTTAATTAATTTGGTCATCGGAGGTGCTTGAGTACAGATTTACTATGGCTAGCACACTATGTGAGCTATATTTGTGATCCTTCTATCTTTCTCTGTATCATCAGTTTTTTATTTTCCATGTTACTATTTATTTCATGGTATTTTTTAAATGTCTTTGTCCACATAGGACCAAATTCCAAAAGACTTGCTCTCAGTGCGCGTGAGTGCTTACACTGAGAGCAGTTGTTTTGGAATCTGGTCCAAATTATGTTCTTGTTTTTCTTATTATCATTTCCCAGAATGTTTGTACTTAGAGTAAAATAGTTTCAATATTTAATTATCATGCTCTTCCTTTTCCCACTTTAATACTCTACACAACTTAAAGAAATAGAATACACAACTGGATTTAATAAGCCCAATCCCCCTTCATCTTCATTCATATGCATCACACCTCTTTTCACTAGGTTTAATCTAGAACCCATATGAACAAAAACACCAGTTGCACAACTTCTTTTTCATATTTTACTGAGATCTTAATATTTGACATATAAGCTATTTTCCAATAATACTGATATAGGGTTGGGAGAGTGGCCTAATGGTTAAGGTGTTTGCCTTACAAACACAAGGTACAGGGTTTGAATCTCACAGGGGATAACTGGTTAAGCTTAAAATGGCTCGTGAGGGCAGTTAGCCTAGTACTAACTTAAGAACTTATAATTTACCAGATAAATCTTTTTCCTGAATACTAATCTGTACATCCTCCAGATAAATATTTATTTCATTTATTTTATCAACCCTTCCTATTGCATCAAAACTTTAATATTTTTCCCAAATTTTATTCCTAGCAAGGACACTTTATTCATATTTGCAGGAATGTGTTAAAAGATGCATAGTGAACCAAAAACAAAGAAAGAGCCAGCAAACAGTGACTGGAGAAATAAAACTGTATTAGATAAACATATCAACAGCAATGTACAGACCGGTTTCGGCTGGCAAAACACAGCCTTCCTCAGTGTACAAAAATCAAAAAATACACAGCTGTTTTTATCTAGTATGCAAACAGTCTAATTGGTCAAAACTTAAAGGTGTTCATTAAGACCAGGAAGGAATAACCCTCCCAGTTTGATGATCCATTTCTTTTCCTTAGCATTTAATATAGAATGCCATCCTGTTTTGTTAGCATGATTCCCATGTAGCATATCAATAATGATAAACATAAACTTAGCTGTAGAGTGAACTAGTTGATGCTTGTAAAGAGCATTATGTATTCTTTTTTGTTTGATATTACTAATGTGTTCAGAAATGCGTATTTTTAAAGGTCGTGATGTCTGTCCCACATAAAAAGAGCCACAATTGCAGGTGGCCAAATAAATAATCCAATCACTTGAACAATTGGCAAAAAAGTTCAAGTCAAACACTCTGGGACAATTTCGACTAGAAAAATGTTTGGATTTATCAATATATTGGCAGTTAGTACAATGGCCACAAGGGAAGCAACCATATAAAGGCTCACCTGATAGTGTTGTTTGTAATAGTTCATTGGTCCCAGTGTCTCTGTGTTTATAGTGATTAAAAAAAGAGTTTAAATTTTTTCCTTTCCTATAAGAAAATAGTCAACTATCCGGAATAATATTGGCAATGTCAGAGTCACATTGAAGTATGTTCCAATGTCTGCGTACACTTTGGGTGAGACAGTTAGAGTTCCTGGCATACGTAGTCGTGAATCTAATTGGTTGTGATGGTCTATTGGTATGTTCCCTGTATGTAAGGAGGTCCGATCTCTCCATGGAACTGACCTTATGACTGGCCACTGAAATATCAGCAGTCTTATAACCCCGAAGCTTGAATCTGTTGGTCAAATCTGCTTGATGTTTACAAAAGGTGGTACTATCTGAACAAATACGTTTGACACGTATAAATTGGGACTTTGGAATGTTCCGTGCTATATGAGGTGGATGATAACTCAAAGCATGTAAAATGGAATTATATTGGGGGAATTTCCTATATACTTCTGTGCACAATGTATGATCAGATGATCTCTTGATTAAGACATCCAAAAATGTAATAGTGTTGATGTCATAATTTGCAGTGAATTGCAACCCCCATGCATTATTATTCAAATAGGTAACAAATTCCAATAATGAGCAATCATTACCCTTCCAAACTAGCCAAACGTCATCCAGGTAACGTCTCCATATGTCAATCTGAGCTAAGAAAATGCTCCTTTCCTTATCATATAGAATACATTTCTCAACATAGGCCATAAAGAGATCAGCATATATGGGGGCAAATGAAGCCCCCATAGCAGTCCCTTTAGTTTGCCAAAAACATTGCTCTTTGTAATAGAAGACATTGCTGGTCAAAACGTATTGTGCTAGACCAACCAAGAAGGAATTAAAGTCCAAACTATATAAGTTAGAAACTTCTAGCCAATAGGCTAATGCATCTAAACCAGCTTGGTGTGGAATATTTGTATATAAGGTACTAGCATCCAATGTGCATAAGAGCCAATCAGGCTCTAATTGTGTGTCAGAAATAACCTGCAAAAAATTTGTGGTGTCCTATAAGCGGGATCGTATAAGGGGTAACAAAGGTTTGAGATGGTTAGTCAAGAATAAAGAAAGAGGCTCCATAATGTATCCCCTTCCAGATACAATCGGTCTGCCTGGTGGATGTATAAGATCCTTGTGAATCTTTGGTAAAAAATAAATGTACTGAGTGACGGGATCCTTGACTAGAAGCTGATGCATAATATCACTAGTGATGATAGCGCCCTCCTTGGCCTGTGTAAGAAACCTTTCGATTTGTTTACTGAACATAAAGGTTGGATCCACAGACATTTGAGAGTAATATCTTTCATCCAGGAGTTGTCGCTTGGCCTCATTATCATAATCGACCGAATTGAGAATGACCACAGCACCACCTTTATCTGCTGAAATGATAACAATATCTTTGTTGTTTTTGAGTTCCAGAATAGCTTGTTTTTCAATAAAGGTTAAATTGTTGTGTTTTAATGGGATGCCCGAGCCAAAAAAATGTAGATCCTTGAGAACGCTATTCTGGAACTGATAAACCATGGGGTGCATTGGAGGAGAAAAGCTTGATTTATGATATATAAACTTATCATGATCAAAATTAGAGTCTGATTCACCAAAAAACAATTTTAGGTTCAAAAGTCGACAAAAGCTGAAAACATCCTGGGCCAATAAATCTTCAGAAACAGTAAAACCAGGTATGAATGTTAACCCTTTATTCAATATTTTTGTCTGTATAGGAGACAATTCAAATTCAGACAAATTTAAAACATTATGATATGATGTGTTATTCAGTTCGCCAAAGCCATGTTCAATAATCCCTGAATATTCTCCACCTCTGTGGTGTTTGCGCCCACCCCGCTTGTATTTAAGCCTAAAGCAATGGACCCTGGAGTCCTTTTTGGGGATGGTGACCCTGAGACTGCTGGGGATTCATTATCAGTACAGGAGGAGGTGTCCTCAAAAGAAGAGGCCATGTCAGTGTTACGCCTCCTGAGAATCGATCTGGGTCGTTTCCTCTTGTTCGTGGGTTTGGAAGAACTGGTGAACCTAACATGTTTGGTGTTAGATAAAAATGGAGTGCCCCTTTTGTAATCTTCCTGATCCCTAGCAAATTTTTTGGTATTTCTTGATTTAAGTTCAGCATCAAGCTTGCGAAGGTCTAAAGCCACATTATTCAATAATTTCTTAAAAAATGGTTCCTGCTCATAAGCCTTTAATTTACTACCTACTACACCGATCTCCTCCAACTCCTTGTCAATAGCCCGATTATGAAAATTGTATAGTTCAACAACAAAAGCCATAGTAGCTTCCTGTTGAATCTTTAACCATTGTTGGTTAAGTTCCTCATCGGCATTCATCACATGGGGAATAGTACGTATACATAAGCCCCTTGGAGTGATTCCTGCAGTCTGATAAGCTTTAAATAACTTACTGTGCCAGATATTAGATCGTAATGATCTTAAGTGTTTATTTAAGTCATCAAAAAGCATGCTGCAATTAGATTCTGGACCAGTTGAATCAAGTTCATTGGTACTGCCCTGATTGGATGGACTGAGTCCAAAGGCCCCAAGGTCCTCTCTGTCAGCAGCCAGACCAATAATGCAACTGGATAGGTCCATCTTGATAGAACAACAAAAAAGGAATCAGTATCCCTAAAAAATATCAAAAAGGCTGACAATAATAGTCACAACCACCACAACTACGTCAGCCCAAAAAATAAGTTGGTTCAAATAGGTAATTGGACAATAACAGCAAGCCAAAATTGAATCAATATTTATTTTCACGGCTGCGTCCAAGGACCTGAGGCTAATGACTGTCGGAATATAGAAAATACAATATTAGCCAAAATATCAATGAATGATGTGAGAAATGTCGAGAGGAACAATCCAAACAACTACTGACCAGTAAAAACTGGATTGGCAAAAGAGCTAAACAAGTCCGGAGAGTTTAATGTTAATGAACATAACACAAGCAAATGATGCTGAACCAAACCAGAAAATTCTTTATGACAAATAAGATTGTCAAAATATTGTGGTATTATAGTATCAGATGTTATTAATAGGGAATGTAAAATTGGAGTAACAAAGGAGGGCTACAATATGGAAGGGAAATGGGTAGACAACCTACCAGACCCAACTAGATATCTAAACATGAATGATTATAGAAGATATAAACCTAAAGCAGCTAATATGCTATTCTGTGTGGTACCCATTAGCTAGTAAACTGAAAAACATGAACCATGTCCATAGGAACTGGGTGAGCTATAAGGCCTGAAAAGTAATCTAAATGTAAAACAGTAAATAAAGATTTAGTACTCTCAAAAACCAGTGTTTGGTCTCATAGGCCAAATGTACTTAAGGACAATAAGTCATAAAAATGTGGATTGATAATGTCCTAGACATATAATATACAAAAACTCGTCAGACTAAATATATTAAATATGGTCTATGGATAGTATCAAAGACAGTAACTGACATTCACAAACTACAATTCTACTGGAACAAAGTTACCAAATAGATTAAATGAAATGGGAAACACAATTGTTATCAGAAAGACCTATATGCAAACCCCAAATGTGGACCATGCATTCAAAAAAAGATGCATAGTACCACAAGGTTTATGGATCAACAACTTCTCTAATGGAATTACTAAGGATTGTTCATTATTTATTTATTTATGTATGTATTTATTTATTTACTTATTTACATTTGTCAACTGGGTAGAGTCCGGCTGGGCAAGTAGTTCATTTTCAGTGGAGGCCCGGAGAGAAAAGCTCCATAACAATAGTACAAAAAGATTACAACATTTTAAAAAGATTTACAAACAACATACAAAAAAGTTTAACAGTTGCCAGCAATCACAATTTATAAAAAGGGAATGTAAAAACAGAAAACATTACATTTCCTAAGCCTTACTACAGACAGTAATATGGAACTCATTAGATATATAACTAAAATAAAAGGTTGTGACATTTTCATTTGGTAGAAGTAAGACAAGGAGAACATAGCAGAAAATAAATATTTGATTGATGGCATGAGAAACTAACCAGGAGCATAGCCATTGCTGAGTAAAGTATTCCTTCAGGAGATGTTTGAAGCTATGACTATCTGTGTTTTCTAGGATATTCTGGGGTAATAGGTTCCACTGTTTGGCTATTTTGAAGGAGAAGACAGAGTCACCAAAGTAATTATGGGACTTAGTTTCCTTATGCATAAGATTACTAGATGATCCAAGGGCCCTGGGGTTAGTATTTAGTTGCACTTTATTGGAGAGTGAAGGGCAGTTTTCAGGTTTGTGGATAATAGAGTGGGCAGTGGTGAGCTGACTGAGTAATAACAGACTGGGAAATTCAAATCAGTGTAGTTTTTGTAGTGCAAGGCAATGATTGGTCCTGCTGGGTATATTAGCCGCAAATTTTGCTATTTTATAATAGCAGGAATCAAGTAGATGTAAACCAGACATGCACAAGTTAGTGAAAAGTTGATAACAGTAGAGGATAGTAGATAGGAGGTGGGATCTGGATGTGACTAGTCTGGCATTTTGAGTAAGGTAAGGTTTGGCCCTATACAGAGCACCAAGTTTGATGTGAACCTTCTTAATTGTGAGTGATATGTATTTGGGGAATGTTAGGTTGTCTGGTGTGACACCAAGTAGTTTTGTTTTGTTAACTGGTTCTATTATAGTACCATTAGTGGAGTAGATGGAGAGAGGAGGTGGTTTTGCTTTGGATTTCCTGTTGCAGAATATAATTAATTTTATTTTGCTTGGGTTTAAGATGAGCTGAAGTTCATTTAGGTAATTTTCAATATCGAGAAATTACTTTAGTCATTTATCTTGGAGTTCTTAGGGAGTGGGAGCAGAGCAAATAAGAGTAGCTTCGTCAGCATATTGAATGATAGAAGCAGATTTAGTAGCAGTGTTTAGACTATTTGTGAATAAAATAAAAAGGAGAGGGCCAAGGATGGAACCCTGAGGAACCCTAACAGAGACTGGGAGTAGTGTGGAGAGTTTATTATCCCATTTAGTTCCCTGTTGTTGATTAGTAAGGCAGCTAAAGAACCAGCTGAGAGCTGTAGAGTTGAAGGAGGCTAGAGTGTTGAGTAGTAGTTGGTGGGATACTGTATGAAAAGCTTTGGGCATATCAAGGAATATAGTAGAAACTAGTTGTCTATTGTTTTTGAGGAGGTTGACGTAGTTAGTGAAACTTATGAGGGCTGTGGTGGTACTATGTTTTGGATGGAAGCCGTGCTGTGAACTATTATATATGCATTTATTTGATTGTTGTGGTATGAACATTACGCATCTGTTAATCAATAGGAATATGAGTTTTGTTAATGATATCAGTAAGGAAATCCTCCACTTAAATGATTGTATTAAGAATGATTTGTTGTTTTTTCAATATAGAGATTTGTATGAGAGCACTTATTCCAAAACTGAAAGGAAGTGTTTGGAGCTTATTAACACAAAAAAAAATTAAGGGTGATGAGGAACAATATAAGAATGATACACCTTATTTAGTTAAAGACAAACAAACTTCATTTAAAATTGGTGGACTAGATATTGATATGGGGTATGGGATCTTTTAAAGACAACCATATGGGGGGGGTGACACTACTTTTGAGCATTCTGTTTGGTTAGCATGTATTAATCTGTTGGAAGGATTTACTGAGGAAGATATTACCCCATTCAGACAGTCTGAAAGGATAGCCAATTAGTCACTATGCCCCACAAGATTGGTTTGTCTTCCCATATAAGGTTGAATTTAGATCCAATTTACCAGAAGAACATACACCCTATACCTATAGGTGAGTTACATAATGTTCAGAGATAAATCGACTTATTAACATAGAGATGGGATAAGTGATAGATGGAGTAGCTATTTTTAAGAATTCATTTGGCAGTTGGTCGGCAGCTAGGCAGCAGGATTTCAGTTTGCTGAGGAGCTTTTTTATGTATGCTGTTTGGACAGGTTTGAAGGAGACAGAGTCAGTGGTTGTAGAGGAGGGGGAGGGGGCTGTGAGTGGTAGATTTTGGTGGTTGTCTAAGAGGGAGGTGATAGGGTTAATAAAATGTGTATTGAATTGAGATGCTAAAGGTTCAGAGGAGATGGATGTGGAAGGGGTGGGGTGGAGTTTTTGCCAGGGTTAAGGAGGTAGTTTATGGTTTTCCAAAACTTTTGTGGGCTGTTCAGGTATTTTTATTGGAAGGTTTGTTATTATTTATCCCGTTTTTTTTGGTTTCTTAGTTGTTGATAAGAGGTGAGGTCGTCTTTGTGCTTGGTGGATTGGTATAGGGCTCTGCCTCTGTTTCTTTGTTTAATAAGAAGTTTAGTATCATTAGAGAGCCATGGTAACATTTTGGATTTGGTGCATATTTTTCTGGTGGGGGGCTAGCCTATTTAGTATGTCAAGTAATTTGTCATTAAAGAATTCTACAGCAAGGTCCAGATTAAGGCTTTTTAATGGTGACCAATCGCAGTGCTGTTGCAATAGATTGAATGTGTCAGGGGAGAAATGTATTTTACAGTGGGTGTATTTGAAGGGGCTATATGTTTGGGTATGATTTTTTTTCCTGGTAAGAAAAATTGGGGTATGGTCATTAAGGCTGATACCTTGGTAACTCACGTTAGGTTTGTTTGTTGATATCTAGTCAAGTAATGCCTCTTTTTGAGAGTGTCTGTTGGTGAAAGTGGGACTGTTAATGAGTTGGGTATAGCTGAAAAGATTGACAAAGGTAGTAGGGCTGTTTGAAGAGCAGGAAAGCCAGTCTAGGTTAAAGTCTCCTAAGATTATAGCTTCTTTACTGAAAGTGGAGGCAGATCAAGAAAGGAGAAATTCAGTGTTGAGGAGATTGTTGCCTGAGAGGAGGTACATGGCTATGATAATCACAGCTTTGTGAGGATTAATTTGTAGCTGAGAGATGAGTATTTCTCTATTGGGTATGGCTGGTGGAGTGGTGTTAAGTTTATCCACTTTTAAGGTCTCTTTGAACATAACAGCTATACCACCACCTCTTTTGTTTAGTTTATCCTGCCTTATTATATTATAACTGTTGATACTAATTTCAGGGTCTTTGATGTGTGGTTTTAATCAAGTTTTAGTTAATACTGCTACGTTGGGAGAGTAGGTGGTTAGAATAGGATGAAATTCTCTAATTTTATTTACTTGGCTCCTGAGATTGAAGTTAGTTATACGCATGTCAGATTTGGAAGAAGTTGATGGCCAGGTATTTATATTTTTTACAGAGGCACTTTAGGTAGAGGTATTAAGATCAGGGTTTGGGTAATGTTCTTGAATTTTGGTTAAGTTATAGCTTGGTCCTGGGTTGGAATGGATATCAGCTTGAAGCTTAATATGTAATAGGGAATGCAGTAGTATGTATGTTAATTTGGTTTTTATGCGATTGAACCTGAAGGTGGGCATCTGAGGGTAAGAGGATGTTAAATGTTTTATTTATTTCTTTATTTATTTTATTTTACATTTGTGGACTGGGACTGTCCAACTGAGCAAAAGCCCTTTTTCAGCGGAGGCCCAAGAAGAAAAGCTCCATAAATGTACAACAAATCAAATGCTGCATACAGTTTATAACAATTTAAAAGTTTGTACCAATTTCAATGATATTATGAAACAAAAAGATCATAACAATAAAAGTATAGTAATTAATATGTTTCAGTTAAATAAATTTGTTGATATAAGGTTTAGTAAACAGAGTACAGGAAAAAGCTTTGGAAGTTAATTCGACAGTTTGCTAGTTGTGGTTCTGTGAGTAGTCTAAAGGTAAAGATTTGGTGGTTACAAAAAGCTTAGCATGTATGTTATTCAAGCTAAGACAGTACTATGAAGGTGGGTAGTGTTCAGGAAGGGTGCATACAGTGGCAGGTCCAGTGATTTATAAAGTAGTCTTTGGTGGCTAACTTAAATTGTTTAGGATGTGTCAGGTTCCTAATTTCTAGAGAGAGTTTGTTCCATTCAATAGAGGGGTTATAACTATATAAGTTAGACCCCATCTTGGACTTAGGTTTGTAGATATTTAATAGGTCTTACGTTCTGGTGGGGGAATAGTGGGAGATGAGGGGGGGGGTAAACTAGGACAGAAGCCAGGCTGATATAGAATGGAGTGTATCATTTGGAGTTGTGATTGTAGGAGCAAGTGAAGTAGTTCAAGCCAGTTAAGGTATTTTAGGGAAACACAGTGATGATATTTATATGTTTGTTGAGCTGCAAACTTGGCTATCTTGTGATAGGTTGATTCTAATTTGGTAAGTAGGAAGGAGTTGAGATTTGTGAATATTTGGGAGCAGTAAGTTAAGCAGGGTAGTAGGTAAGCATGGGTAAGAGAGATCCTAGCTTCGGTGGTGAGGAATTTTTATTCCTGTACAGGAGTCCTAGCTTTTGATGTTTTTTTTTGATACAGTTGTTGATATGAATATCAAATTTTAGTTGGTCATCAATGGTAATACCAAGCAGTTTTGTGCTAGTTTCAACTTCTATAGGAATATTGTTGTGGGACCTAATGGAGAAAGATAGTTTAATGCGGTTTGTAGATTTAGGAAGAAAGACTAGCAATTTTGTTTTCTTAGGACTGAGGATAAGCTGATTATTAGCGAGCCACGTCTCTACTGAGTTGAAAGATGTCTGGGTATTTATTAGAAGTTCAGAGGGGGAATTAGAGATAGTGATGACTGCAGAGTCATCTGCATATTGGGCAATGCTAGATGGGGGCAGGAGGAGTGAAGTGAGTTGGTAAAGATGTTAAAACGTAAAGGTCCAAGAATGGATCCTTGGGGGGACACCTGTTCTTACTGAAAGTCCCATCTCACTGACTGCTGCCTATCAGAGAGAGGTAACTAGAGAACCAAGTAACTGTATCATGGGAGAAATTTAGGTCAGCAAGTTTGTTAAGTAGCAGAGGGTGTGAGACGGTGTCAAAAGCCTTTAACAGATCAATGAATAGGCAATATATGAGTTTGTGGTTATCTTTAGCAAGGGTTATGGTGCTAAGAAAGGATAGTAGAGCTGTGCTTGTACTATGTTTGGGACAGAAGCCATGCTGTGTTGGAGTGAGCAGATTTTCCTGAGTGAAATAATGCACAACTTGTTTCTGTATACATTTCTCAAGGACTTTAGGGACAGGAGAGAGTATAGCGATAGGTCTGGAAATTAGAGGATTCAGTGGAGTTACCTCCTTTGTGAATAGGAAGAGTGTAGAACTGTTTCCAGTGTTTTGGGTGGTAGAAAAAAAGTGGGTGTAGGAGTATAGTTGTGGGCTGATGCGGCTATAAGGTTTGTTTATGGGTAGAGGGGTATAAACTGTTTGCGTATGGGGAGTTGTAATACTAAATGTTATAATACTGGAGGTCAGTGGCATTATAGGCTAAGAATAGAAGGGATGATACAACAGAGTAATGGAAAATAGAGTTGGAGATCAGCATAGTTGGTGGATGTGTCAAAGAAAGATTGGCAGTGGAGTTGTATAGGTTAGGTGAGGTGAGATGTGGGAGGAGTGTCTAAACCCTAAGATTAGTGGTGGATAGGTTAAGAGCAAGAGGTAGGATTAATGCTGTGGGTGGGGTGAGGAAAGGTGGGCATTGAGAGATGATTGGAGGATGGAGGGAAGGGGTGTGGTTACCCTAAGTATAAATGTGAGGAAAGAGGGGATGGGTGGGAATCGGAGTTGGGTAGGGGAGTAGAGTGAGCCCAGGTGTAGCGAGGTGAACAGAGCAGGTTGTCCAATAAACACGACCATGTGCATGCAGAAAAATACAATCAGGAAAAAGGTAAGTATTATTTTATTTGTTTATTTTGCATTTGTTAACCAGGGGTATCTGAATGAGTCGAAAAGGCCCTTTTTCAGCAGAGACCCGGGGAGAAAAGTTCCACATAGAAAAATTACAGACACATTTAGTTATTTAGACATGATCAGTATACACACAGATTACAAAAGACATTATTTTACAGTGGTATGCAGCACATTAACAGTTACAGTGGAGAGAACAAACAAAAAATATTCATTTAAAAATAAAGATAATTAATAGATTTGTGGTGTACAGCTGAAATTTGGAACATAGGTAGAATACATACATAGTACACAGGTACAGTACATACATTGTAGATTAGCCAGTGTTTGTGAGTAAAATTGAAAACTATTAACAAGTACTCTAGGTTTAGTATGTGTTCCTTATGTGTACGTAATATATAAGACCTTATGTTTGAGATTGTGAGCCAATAAAACTATGGTTTATAACAGGCTTTCAATGATACACTTACATTACCTAAAACTATTATGGATAGAGGGGAGGAGAAAAATCAATTCCTTGCTGCCGAACCGCACAGGGGACCAAAAACATGCAGGGAAGTATAAAACTAGCTGAAATGGTAGGGGAGTTTCAGTTACAAAAGTTTACTGGCATGTACTAACTTGCAGTCAGCAAATAAAATGGGATGGATGATCTTGCTGTCCTGGGAGAAATGCTAGCAGTCCTTAGGTCTGAACATCGTGATGTACTCAGAGATTTCAAGTGGAAGGGAGAGGAAAGAATCTTGGTTGAGAGATACAGGCAGGGCAAGTAGGGCAAATAACTCACAGTCAGGAAATAAAATGGGATGGATTTCATATTGAGCATATTTTTTAAACCAGGACTTTTATCAGCCTGAAGTTTAACCTGCCACTTGGCCTCGTTCATCTCAACTCTGTTATTAAAGTTACCACCCCTAAATCCAATGGGACCTGTTCTAATACTGAAAATAAAAACTTTTTATATTTCTTGCATAACTTAGAATGTTTGAATAGTGATTTATTTTCATCCTTTACTTTAATAGAGTATAAATGTTCTTTAATCCTTTTTTCTAAACTTCTAGCAGTCATTCTGACATAGAAAGCATTGCATCTTGAACACAAACTAAAGTAAACTAACCCCTTTGATTTACAAGTGAACCTCCTAGGTACTGCAATGGTATGCTGTAAATGGTCTAGTGATATAAGGTCCTTCCATATAAACCTACATACTGAACAAAAAACAGACTTATATGTACCTTTGTTTTTATCAGTGGGTGGGGGGAAAAGTCTTAGTACTATCTTTCTGCAACATAAATTTAAAACTTTTTTATAAACAAATCTAGGGGAGCTACCTAGAGTCTTAAACAAATCACTGTTCCCTTCTAATATCTTCCCGTTAGCATTAATAATTTCACAAATAGCTCTGGTCTTATTTTTGTGGCTTTTTCTCTATGCATTTGCTACCTTTAGAGGAAAGCTTCAACTGTGGTAATTATTTTTTAAATAGAGTTTGTTCACCGATTTCATTTTGAAAAAATACACAACCCCAATTTTCACCACATTACCCAAACCCTTACTTTTATCGTAATTCAGGTTCATTCCAATTTCCTTTAAACATTCATTCAGAGAAACCAGCACATCCTTCATATCTATTTTGATGTTAGCAACTACGACTATATTGTCTGTGTACGTCAAAACAACCAGTATCACCATTTACTTTAGCATCACATATCTAGCATCTTTCGTTTTATGTTACTTCACTTGCTATCACATTCATTACCACAGCAAACAATATTCCACTCATGAGGCATTCTTATGTTATACCACACTTCATGTGCATTTCTTTACTCAGCCACCCATTCACAAATACCCTCTCACTATTATTCTAATATGCTGACATACATACTCTCCTAATTGTGTTACCTATCCCATATTTCTGTATTAAGATTCCACAAGGCATCATGTCTCATGGTATCAAATGCATCCCTAACATTACCTATAATAAGTTTCACAACCTCTCTTTTAATTACAGCATCATAACAATAACATGAAAAAGACCAACAAGAAGGTAAACCTGGTCTGCAAAAACCAGAGAACAAATCCAGTGGATGTATACTGACACTCAATGAAGTAGAAGGTTTTAATATTCCACAATGTTCACAAAGCTTTCAGGTATGGCTACCCTTCTTCTGTGTGATAACAAAAGGTGACATCATCCACAATTTCTCTCACAACCTATAACAATTCTTGACCCTTTGCCCTTTTATACTATATATATACTTTCTTCCATAATATCCCTTATCCTTCCTTCCATTCTCCTCTATATTATTCCAATAAAAATGTATAATCTATGCTATTTAGTCTTATGGTCCCTAGTTTTTATTTCATTCTTCCCATCTTTCTTCCATATAAAGTTTAATATTCCACTATTTAACTCTTTGTAAACAGATTCAATAAACTCCATGTAGGCCTCGTGCAAAGCCTACACAAAGATTACGTTTGCCTGGTGAGCAGCTATGGGAATTACATTGTCATGCCATGCACTGCATTTAAACAAGTACAGTTTTGTGGCCGGCAACAAAGTTTTGCAGGCCTGGAAACCATGTAAAACAACACAAAATAGCAAACCTGTTTACACTAGAACAATCTAGATTAGAGGGATTGTCAAAAGAGATTATTATACAGTACTATGCATGGTCCAAACACAGTTCAGGACAGTATATACAGTTCAGAGTATTGTGAAATCCCATTTCAGCCATTTTGTACAAAAGTTGTGCAAATGATCTGTAAGGGTCCATGGTAGGCCATTTAAAATAAACAGTCAGGGGACATGTGGGTATTGCAATAGGGACACACAGATGAATTGTAGGAATGAACACAATGAAAGAGGACAGGTGAAACATCATATTGTACAGCAGATGAGGACATATAAACAGGAGACAATTGTAGCAAGAACACTAATCACACATCTAATGTGGCACAGTTTGGACTTCAGAGTAAAAATAGATATTATGTGACTGTCAGACAAGGTGACATAACAATGGAAAAGATGTCTTTGTGAGATAAGCATCCTGATAAGAATAATGGAGAGGGCATCTACCAGGGATGTTATATACAATTGGTGTTGGGTGCATATTGTGAAGCTGTGCAAATTGATTTGACTAAATATGAGTGTAATGTCAGCAGAGTTCTCCAACAAGTGGGACACAGTTACAGGCCCATGGACAACAGTAAACAAAGCATGCACAATCCTGGACAATACCAGAATAATACCTCCAGTAATGCCATGTCTTTGACACAACATATGTATCTCTGAGTGATCATAGATGGTTCTTCATGAGTACACTTGTACAACTATTATGACATGTCAGCAATATATGAGTGCAATCAAGCACACCATCCTGATGTTGTAACATCTTCTGGAGATGTTAGGAGGAACACTGTTATACCTGTATGTGACATTATGATGAATCCAGGCTAGCTGACTTGTGTGAATGGCATACACATAGCACAATCCACACTGTCATGAATGCAACCCATGCCATCAATGTTGTCAAACAGCTATGCAGGAGTACTGCGTGCATCACTGGAATAGGTATCACACATGCATCTGGTGTTATACCTTGATGTGTGTTACACACCATCAGACAGTAATATTTAAGCAAAAAAGAGAATACCTAGTTATGGCCAATGAGGATGTGTGACAGCTCACTGTGGCAAGGGTGTTACACTTCAGTTACACATCACTGGAAGATGTGTAGGGAGGTACATGAAGAAGGGTGATTGTACTCAGTTATTGGTGTGATGAAGGCTGTCAAATATGGAGGTATTCTGGTATTTGATGTGAACGTTCTGCACATATTCAGTTGTGTTACATGCAAGGGAGTACTCACCACTGTGGCCACATGCTGGTGGATGGTCCACATACCATCTACCCCAGGACACAGGTCATATATCAGTTGGTCTGATTATAGGGTGTGATGTCTACATTATCCTTGTGTTGTGCATTTGTTTTCATAACTTAACAAATCCCCACATTTTTGTTTCATGTTATGTGTTCTCATGGTTGTGGCAGCAATTTTTGGTGTGGGTTGATACTGCATTTATTATATTAATATCACAGTTGGAGTCAATGATTGCTCACAATCTGTAGTCCTCTAGGCATCTGTTTGGAGACAGTAAGTACTTGTCATTCTTGATGTCTGTGACTTAAATAATGGACTGAAAAGGGCCTAGCAGACAGCCCAGATGTACGGACCTGATCACTGGACCAGAGATATATGTCACTTCACACATTTCAACATATTTAGATGCCACATATGTGATCCAGTGTTCTACCCACTTGGTGATATAGTTTATGGCCACAACTGACAATGTTAAGTAAATACCTGAGTGTGGATTTGTGTCAAATGCTTAGCCTAGTCAAGCTTCACAGGATGATAATGTTCTAATCATTCATGTCCTTGATTACCTCTTTCAGGACATCTAACAGATGTAAAAGACATGGATGTAGCATTAACAACTCACTGTCTGTTGCACACAGCCGGGATATTACTAGTGTCCAAATAGAAAAAGCCCATGATTTCTCACCAAGAAAATACAGGCTCCATAAACCATGCCACAACATATGTGGATAGACTGAAAGCCTGTCACTATAATCTGTATCATAAAGATTGAGATGACTTGTGCCTGGCCTACAGGCCAGTCTTTGACCCTGCCCTGATGGGAATATTGCATCTCTGCAAATCAGCTATAGCTAATGACATCATCAGTGTCTGGTGAGGAGAAAATGGTAATAGTAGTGTCCCACATGCTGGTGTAAAATACTCTCTCTAATGTCATGCAAGTGCACAAACACACACACACCCCAGTTGACTGCAGTGAGAAGAGAACCCCTACCTATCTCAGTGCACCGACTAGAAAACTCTGTATTTAAGGTAAGTGCTACAGCTCAAGTTTGACTTGGAGAGTGTCAGGCAACAGTATATGACTGATAACATCAATAGTGTCTAGTGAGGAGAAAATGCTAATAGCACTGTCCCAAATGCTGGTGTAAAATGCTCTCTTTAATCTCAAGCAAATGCACAAACCCACAAATAAACACACACACACACAAACACACACACACACACACACCAGTTGACTATAGTGAGAACAGAACCCCAACCTATCCAAGTACACAGACTGGAGAACACAATACTTTATGCAAGCTCCATGGCACAATTCTGACTTTTACAAGGCTGCAAGACAACTTATAGTGGATGACATCAGTATTGCATACATCTGATGTTGCAGAAAAGATGTTAGGAGGCATGCATGAAATGGTTGTGTATGCATATCTTAGTCTTTCGGCTTTTCCCGGTTAGGGGTTGCCACGGCGGAACTCCGGTCTGCTCATGATTGCATGTGCAAGTATCAAAATGTTGTCAATCCATGGGAACGTATGCTCCTCTGGCTAGATAGACATGCACATGCACCTCCCATTTGATTGAAGTTGAAGTAAGAACAGAATGCATGCCTATCTAAATACACAGACTGGAGAACACAGTACTTTATGCAAGTGCCACAGCACAAGTCAGACCTTTATAAGGCTGCAGCACAACTTGTGGTAGATGACATCAGCACTGGATGTTTGGAGAGAAGATGTTGGGAGGCTTGCAAGACATGGATGTGCAGGCATGTGCAAGTGTCAAATATTGTTAATCCATGGGAATGGAGTGGTAACTGTCGGATACACACTTATGCTCCTCTGACTAGATAGACAACACACACACACACACACACACACACACACACACACACACACACACACACACACACACACACACACACACACACACACACACACACATACCTCCCTGTTGACTGTACTTGGAACAGAACCCCTCCCTATCTAAGTACACAGAGTACAGAATTCAGTACTCTATGCAAGCGCTATGGCACAAGTCTGAAACTTAGAAGGCTGCAGGACAACTTAAGGTGAATGACATCAGCACTGGATAGTGGTGAGAAGATTTTGGAAGGCGTACATGAAATATGCAAGATATTTCAAGTTCTGCGTGTTACCAGACTAATGAGCATGCAATGTATAGTATGTGACAGTTGTATTCCAAATGTTTAGGTATACATTAAGAGATAGCATTACAAACTATATGCAAACAGGTGTCCACATTACTACATGTATTTCAAAATCTGAATGTACATTGTTATTTTAAAGATGTGCATGGTATATAATACAACATTTTTTGCTAATTTATGTAGTGTAGTTCATATATTTCCTTTCCCTGCTTGCCCATAGTTCAGCAGTGCACAAATGCGGGGCTCAATGCTAAAATTATGAGAGGTAGTATTGAGTGTATGAAACACAGCTGCTGCTTAGCTGATTCTGTGGCACCAGGTGTAAGTACATTGACACATTCCTTTTTGGGCCCAGATGATATAGGGTTCGAATCCAAATGTATACAATACATTTAAATAAGTATGGATAATCCAATGAAATTTTACTTTACCTTCATCATGTGTTACTGTATTTTGATGTAGCACAGCATGTTTAAGTGGCATTTCAAGGAGGTGAGCACACCAAGAAAAGAGCTATTCACCGTCACTTGGCAGTGGTCTAAGACGCAAACTCCATGCAAACACAGAGGCCAAAAAATGAAAGGCTGCATTGATTTTCTGGGTACTTATGTGTATTGTGTGCAATTCTATTTTTTGACCAGATTATAGGTGTCAAAATGGGGTAGATAGAAAGTGGTGAAATGGGGCGCAAGCAGGGGGAAGAACACTGGGAAAGCAGTATAGGAATATGCAGGAGGGAGATAGGAAAGAACCACAGTTATACATTTCTTTAACAGTGTAAACTGAAAATATGTACAGAATATTAGCTGAATTTAGACTGTCACCTCCTCAAAGAGGGGTGACAACAATGCAATCCTGTTGTATAGCCGGTTGGACTGAATCATTGTATAGCTAGTTGGGCTCAATCAAGTGTATCAAGGAGACCCTGTGTGAAATCGAGAGCTAGTAAGGGACAATATTTGTTTCTGTGGTTAGGTACTAATTTTTGCTTTTTTAATTTAGTAATACTGGGTAAGGGACATTGGTATTTCTGGGTCGGGTAAGTTGAGTAGGTGAGGAAGCAAATACAAACAAGCAGGATAAACAAGACAAGACAAAAGGACAGTGAGGGACACAAAAGATTGGGGGGCACCATGATTGGGGTGAGGGAGGGGATAATGTAAGCTTATGCCCATCAAACATGGAGACAGTGAGAATCTAGTCCTCACTCACCATTGTTCCTTTACTCCATTGGCTGCTGGAGTGCTTGACATCTTCTCCTCCTATGGACCATGAGAAAGAGCAGCCTCTCCCACTAGCATAGGCATAGCCCGATGGTGCTGTGCGACACTATGCACCAACCCTGACATCTCCTGCCAGGTAATGATATCACACCTCCACCAGTACTCCTGGAGGGTCCTACAGCACCAGCTGTCAGGGTAGGGCTACCCGAGTGTGCAGGTAGTGCAGGGGTAGCAGAGGCAGTACTTCCAGGTTGGGTCCCAGATTTGCTGGGCATCTGTGCTGGAGGTACTGGTATGGGGCAGGCTGACCACTATTGGTCTACCTCATTGTGCTGTGAAACTTTTAGTGATTTTGTACAGATGGGTGATATGGAGACATTCTGATGACACCTAATACAAAATAAAAACAGAGATAAGAGTTGAGGTGAGATAAAAAAAACAGATAAAATTAGTACCATCATATGTGACATGCAATGCATATCACAATTATACAACTATTTTTTCTGAACTGTTATATTTAAGTATACATCCTAGCAACTAAAAACTATAATTACGGATTGCTCAAAGTAATCCTTGCAGTGTACACATATTGCACATATGTTTGGTCCTTTTTTACAGATTAAAAGTTAATAGCAGGGTATTTATGCCACTTGCATACAGTTTAATGTATGCAGTAATATATAGTAGTGGTATTTGAGCCCACAACCTCTGACTACAGTCTTATACTTGACTCCTAAAGTTGGTTTGTGTTACAGACTTATGCATGCATACCTGCTTTTACAGTTAGTACATGGAAGCTCACTTTGCTACTACTGTATAAAAATGAAAAAATATCTCTTTAACTTTTAAAGCTACAGTAACATTTCTCTTGTGCTGCATACATACCACTTGCTTCCCTCAGTCTGTCCAAATGATCAGCATGAGTCTGCCAATTCAACTAAATTTCAGAATTAACTGTGAAAAAAAACAGAACAGCATTATGCATACCAGTCTTGCATATTTAGCTTTCTGTGTATTATAAATTCTCTTTATTAGCATACACAACTGCATTACACAACTATGGGATGTCACTAGTGTAAAACTCATCCAACCACTGTCTGAGTATATCCCTCTTGCTCCTTTTTAGGTCATTGAAATGGTGCCTACACTGTTCTGCAGTTAGTGGGATGCCAGTCACATTGGATACAGCCTTGGCCAGACTATTTCAAGCCTCAGACTTGTACTGAGAGCCAGAATATCCACCTGGAGAGGTGTTTGGCTGTGGCACTTTACCACCAGTCAAATAAATATTCTGGACTCTTGAACACTCACAGCTTTTCCTAAATTGGGCACCTTCCCCTCTAACACCAGACATGACTAATCCCAAAAGCAGAGCAATGTCAAGTGATAATTTCCCACCAATTCCTGTTATTGAATGTACTGGTAGCATGCAAACCCACTTTTGCAAGATGTTATGCAGACATTAACAGTGCCAAGCAGGGAGGAAAGCAATTTTTGAAACTGGAAGGTTAGTCTGACACTTCACATTAGTTTGATGGGTGTCTGTTGTTGTTGATTTAACTTTGCAGACATACACTGGGAGCATAAATTCCATGACCTGACACATTTTGGTTTGGCTTTATACACTGATAAAACTGATTTTTATAGTGTGAGATTCATATTTATGCATAATTGACAAAACATTTTCTTCCACAGTGGTGATTTTCCATCTTTGCCACAGAAGAAGAGCTTCTCAGGTATAGAAATCATTCATAAATGCAGATGACAATTTGAGGTGTTAACCGTGCATGTGTGTGACATGACAAGGTCCTTGTATATACCTTCATTTATGTATGTGTCTTATTTAAGTGTGAAGGCCACCCAAGTCCAAACAGCAGAATTATACTTGCACAGAGTAGGCAGTATAGCCTCTGCCATACGTCTGAAAACACAGTGAGGGTGTCTTATCCCTTATATATATATATATATATATATATATATATATATATAATTCATATTTCTGATTATTTCTAAAGTGTTATAAGTGAGATATAATATAATGTGAAATGGAACAACAGTAAAAATGTCTGGAATTTGCTGTAGTGGTACCCAGGACAATGTGTATGGCAGCCCTACTCTTATACCTGTTAACACAAGAATGTTGAAATAGCACTTGTATATTTTTGTGTTCATTACTATAAACTGGACTGTCACAACAGTAAAAATACATTGCACTTCCAGTATGAGAACCCAGGACCATCTGTATTACAGGCCTACACTTATGCCAGCTGCCACAGAAATATTTAAATGACAGTTGTATAATTCCCTATTCATTCTTAATTTCTGTGAGTTAACAACTGCGCGACACAACTTAGCATGTGTGTATGGTGCCCAACAGAATTAATACAATGCATCCCTTTTAAATTGTTGACTGTATGAATCCTGTCTGCAGGTGTTCAATGGCTGCAGGTGATGGGGAAGCTTTCTAACTGCTGCACAATGTCACTTAGTACTGCTGTGCAATGGAAAGTAAAAACTGTAACAATGTATCCTTTTTTACCTTTACACTGTCCATGCCCTGTGTGCAGGTTTTCCGTCTGCTTCCTGTGTTGGCCACTAGTCCAAGTTTGCACACTGCTAAGTGTCGCACAAACAAAATAAGCACAGCTAAACCTGACATTCATTGTTTTTTTTCGATTGCCTTGGTTGTGCTAAGCCATGCAGCAAGCAAATGCTGACATTAAAAAAGGGAAATTAGGTGAAATGAAGAAAAGAAATCGATTAAATAAACAACACTAGAAAATTTATGTTGGTACACATGAAATATATTTACACAGGTCTGGATTTGAACTCTCACTTCAATGAACCATCAAAATACAATAAGTGTGTCTTCTATCTGCTGCTTCCCCCTCTGACACCTCACCTGCATGTGGTTGTGGTGACCTTGCCATTGGTGGTGGGATGTGTGTCCCTTCCCCTTGTTGATCCTACTGAAGCTGCTTTCTCAGGATGACATTGTGAAGCATGGCACATACTGTGAATATTTCAATACTTCTACATGGATTGTACTGCAGGGGTTACCTAGATGTATCTAGGCACCTGAACCATGACTTGAGCGGCCCAAACACATGCTCTGTGATATTTTTGGTTTGAGCATGTGCCTCATTATAGCATTCTTCAGCAGGGGTGTATACATTTCTGATGGGCATCATCAATCACGGTTCCAGTGCATAACCTGCATACCCAGTAAATGATCAAGTGGGATATCACCCCTAGTGTGAGTCATGGTAACTGCCCGGGTTGCCACCACACACATTCAAGATGATTTCTTTAGCATCACACATGACTTGGCAGTTAATAGAGTGGAAGCACTTTCTAGTTATGTAAACCCTTCCTTGTTTCCCGGGTGGTGCCTTAATATCTATATGTGCACAATCTATGACACCCATTAAATCAGGGTAGTGTGCTGCAGGGTAGAACTCCTACATATTTGTGGCCCTGTCCTCAGGAGTACAAGGAAAACATATATGGTCACTGGCATGTTGGAGCATAGCATTCAATAATTAATGGAGCATCCTGGAAGCTGATGCCTATGGCACCCCCAGCATGTCTCCTGCTGGTCTTTGAAAGGTTCCTGTGGCTAAAATTATAAATGCTACACATACTCACATACATTTGCCTCCAGTGGTATTGCTTCTCTTCAGTTTGCCCTGGCTCTGCATTGAGGACAACAGAGATTTTTGAGTTCCTGTAGTGTGCCTTTATCCACCCTGTAGTGCTCTACAATTTCCACCTCATGCAGATTGTGATAAGTTAAACAGTGTCCAAAAACTCTTCTCTTTCTTAGCCGTGGTCTGTTAGCAGCAGTAACAGCATAGACTAAGCCTGCTGCACATACACATGAATTAAAGCAACAGCAGGCCCTAACATTCTTTCTGTGTTGACTCCTTTCCATAGCTGTATTCCAATAGTTTTTGGAATTCACAGGGAAAACCATCACTGAGTGTACATGGTTGCTGTATAGGTTGTTGAATAGCTCCTCCACCTTAGATTGATTGATTATCATATTATTCAGCTGCTTATGGTTTAATTCGCATGCCATGGTGTTTACAGTGGTTGTGCAGATCTACACACCATGTAGAGACAATTACTTAGTACAAAATTGTGCACTACCGTATGTGAGTCATGGGGTGATGTGCACATTTTGTTAGTGGACTATGTAGGGTTTACTGAATCTGCCCTAAAACCCTACTTCAACCACTCATTCACTACATTTATAAATACTCTGTTTGTCAGTGCATTAGTTTCTTGTGCATTCGATATCCTGTACTAGCTGGTCCTTATACTGAATCAACATTTACTTTAAGTTCATCATCCAATTCACAAATAGTAATTTCTTTTTCAAATTCTTCTTTAACTTGTGTTGGAAATTTCTTTACTTTGCATTTTCTGTAATTTTCCGTCCTTGTACTCTCATAGATACTTACACAGGCTGTACTGCAATACTTATGATTTACTCTTGTGTTCTTTTTACTTCTCCTTTTACTATTTTTTAAATATTCAGACACCTTCTCCCTACTCCATTGTAAATAATATCTCTGCCTAAACAGTAATAACTTGTTTTTCTTTACTTTTATATAGTTTTGTATATCATAATAATCTTGTTTTTCCTCTCTAAATTTTCTAATACATTTCTATAATTTTTCCCATATTTCACTTTGTCTTCCTTTCTTCCATCATCCTGCCACTGGAAAAAACACTGCTTATACTTTTTTTACATTAAATCCACCATTCAGACCATTTTTCTAAAGTCCTTTATGGGTATATGATCTTTCCATAACTGCAATACTTCCCACTCTCCAATTGCATCCCATAATTTCTCATTTATTCTTTTTATTTCCTTTCCTGTTTTAATATACTCTCTTGCTTCCATCATCTCCATCCATATTGCTAAATGGTCTTAAGAAACCCATCCCATCTGTATCACCATCTGCTACGACTAAGCCTCCAATAATAGAAAATAATCAACTTCAGATCCAAGTGTCCCTCTTCTATAAGTCCTTGACTTTGGACTGTAGTTTCCAGGATCTATTAAAGATCCTCCCTCATGAAGGGAGATGATTGTCACAGTCCTCCAATCACATGGCACAAAGCCTGTCTTAAGACTATAATTAAATAATGACTCCATGAGTTATGATAAGTTGTATTTTAAACTGTTCAGGATGGATCCTGGGATGTTATTGGGGCCCACTGAGGCATGTTCTTGGCCTTAGTGAGTGCAGCCAATACATGCTCCCTAGTTATAGTTCTAAGGGTTATGTTTGTGGATATTTTGGGGGGGATGTCTGAGGGTGAAGGGGGTAAAGTTGGAACTGAATATGTCTGCTAACAGGTTCACTATATCACCAGGCTATGTGAATGTGGCACCATTAACCACCAGTTCACCACATTGCTGTGTGCTGCTCTTGAGGTCTCTGAATTAGCCATTTAAGGCTTTACAGTTATTTTTTACCTGGGAGGCTACCTTAACCTCAATACTGGCTATGCCTGACCTAATTAGTCCTCTTATTTGCCAATTTAATTTGATAAGAGAGTTTTTATCTTTATGAGAATTACCCTTTCTGATTTTGTCATAATTTGTTTTCCTATTGTTGTATATCCTGTTTGATTTGGGATGCCACCAGGGTAGTTTGTTTCTGGGGCAAGTTTTGAGCTTAATTCTATTAGGTACAGCAGCCTCTATGCAGCCATTGATATGGTGTACAGAGTGTCTGACAGTAATTCAGCATAGTTTGCCTCAGAATAGTTCCTAACATTTACTGTTTTTAATGGGATTATGAAGCTGTTGAATTTAAAGGAGACATCTTTATGGTCAGACCTTAACAGGGAGGATGACATGTTGGGGGGGGGGGGGTGCAGCGTTCTCCTGTATTTCTAAGCACAAGGCTCAGTATATTGGAGCCTGTAGTAGGAATTTTCATTTTTTGGCCAATGGTGCTTGCATTTATGAAGACAAGGAATCTCTGTGCCTGTAGATTTGAGACCAGTCTATAGAGGTGTGATTAAAGTCTCCCATGAATTAGGCATTATGTTGGATGATACGTGTTTCCAGTAGGTCCAAGTATGCATTGTGACCTTCTTGGGATATGTAGGGTGACCTACAGCTGGCTAGGATATGGTACAGGATTCTGTTTTGGGTGGTCTGTATATGTAGAAACTCCAGCATATCATCCTGTTTGACCACCCTTGAGGTATGTTTGTTATTGATGTATATTGAGACACCTCCACCTTTGACCCTTGTCTTTGCAGCTACTGGTCTAAAAGTGTAGAAAACATGGAAATCTTGCACTGCCAGGTTACTCTCTGCCATTTTAAACCATATCTCAGTAACTGCATAGATGTCTATATTATCAAGTGTGAGGAGGGCTTGGTGAGATCAGTAACACCTTGAGATTCAGTTGAGTTGATTTTGCTATGTCATTAGGTTTGTTAATTTGTCATTCCCTAAAAAAGGCACCATGGCTGTAGATAAAGTTTTAGCCAGCATTCAAAAGCCTAGAGGGGAAAAGTGCAGAGCATCCTTGGCAAAGCACTGTGATCTGTTAACCATGTCTTCCTAACCTGACAAATATTGGCTCCCCTTAGAATAATACCAGGAAGACACCTAGTTGTTGAAATCAATAATTTATTTTTACTCATATTGTGCCATCATTGGTGATGGTAATATGCTGCTCAGTGCCAGGCTGATACGAACCTGAGACACGTAGTCTGCAAGCTCCATAATGTCTCTCTTCTTATAATCAAAAGAGTCCAGAGAGGTACATCTCAGATCATTTACACCTACATGGACTATGATGAAATCATACTGGTACCTGTACAGTAATGAATTGAGTGTGTGCATGATTTGGTGGATCCTGGCTCCAGATCTGGAACTAACTGTGATCTTCTCCTTGTTCGGCCTGTTTAAAGGGGCATCACTATGTCTTACAGTGGAGTCTTCAAGAGTCTTGGGAAGTGTATTTGCTTGTCTTAAGGACTTGGTGTTTGGGCTCCACTCAAAGTGACAGTATGCGTGGTGTTAGGTGGTGTTTCTTCTGAGTGCCTTTAGACTTGCTGAGGCATAGCACTGGAAATGGGTAGTCTAGGTGATTATTGCTGTTTAGGAAGATTGCATTTAAGTGCCTCATCATATGTTAGTCTATGTGTGTCTTGTGTACTGTGTGAGGTAGGTGTTGTTTTCAGGTTTCGACAACCTTATGTGTGCTTGTATGCAAGCATCATTGTGTAAGTATATATCTCTCGCATATTCTGTGTCTGCTTCTATAAGGATTAAGTGATTGTCAGTAAACATGAGACAATTGCTATATTGTATCAAGAAGCCCATATCAATCAAGCTGGCTCCAGAGAAGTTAGCCAGTTGCATATCTATACTGTCCAGTCCTTTGATCGATGAGCTACAAGCATACCTCTCAACCTGGAAACATCAAAAATCTGGGCAAAGCCCTTGAAAAATAGGTACAAATCTGTATGCTGGTTAACATAAAATCTGTGTACATAATTATGTGTCCCCACCCACTCCAACAGAATTGTGGGATACCAACTTTTAAATGCAAACTGAAGAAAAGACAACTAAAATATGATCATGAAATACAAAATAAGAAGAACAACAATAGTGTTTTATTTATATTAATATTTGAACTTGTGTGAAACTAAAATACAAAATTCTTTTGGAAAAATAACACTGGGTGAGGCTGCGCATGCCTTCAGCCTTCATTAAATAACATAAAATATAAACCAGAGCAACAAATTATTTATATATTATTAATTAACACAAAACGTTGAACTTGTAAACTAAAATAAAGCTCTCTTATATAAAAATAAAATTTACTGTCTTGTACTAACTAGTCTACTTACTTACTACTACACACCTATCTATCCATTATAATAGCACAACTCATCAATAAATTTATACTTATTCCCCAGTGGGAAAAACATATTTTAAATTCAAGTCATAATACCTTTACAGCAGTGGTGGCTCGTGCCATCGGACTACAGGACTGCAGCCCCCCCAGCTGTGAAAAGAAAGAAAAAGAAAGTTCATTTTTAAAAAATCAAATATTTATTTGCATACTACTGTGTACAGTATATACTGCTGGCTGGCTGATTAGCTGCAAGTCCTACTGACTCGCTGAATTCCCGGAACTCGAACTGCGCATGCTCGACGAGTTCTGGGTTTAAAAAAAAAAAAATCTAATTTCTAAAAATCCAGACTGTTGTAAAAGCAGTCCAGATTAAGGAGAGAAAACATCAGTGTGATGCCCAGAAGTCTATGCAGTTTGTAACAGCAGTTTTGTGGAAAGAGATCGGACTACCACATCCGCAGTCACGTATGTGATGTGGATGGCTGGATGGGTACTGATTGGTTCTCGCTCTCTTCCTGGGCTTTGCATGCTGGGAAAAAAGAGTGAGAAAGAGTTAGTAGCAGTATTTGGTTTATACGTTACGGAGGTCAGAACTTCGATCAGACATTGAATAACTGAGTTGAGAGCTGACTGCAACAGACACACATATTAGTTTTTTACTCTCTTGATATGTATGCATTTAATAATTATGCTTCTATCTACTGATTGCAGCATGAGGCTTTCTTTTTAGTAACTTATCGAAGTTCATTCATTTAACTCATCATCGTATAAAGCTGTTTAGACTCTGTATGGATATTAACTGTTATACTGAGAACACTGAAACAGATGAACTTGTTCTTGGAGTATGTATTTAAGGAAAAAGTGATGTTACTTTTAAAGCTACTTGTAATCAGACTTGTACAGTACTTTTGAATGTTAATATTGTAGTACAAAATGGATGTCAGAATAGACAGAGGTACCTTTAGAAAAACAATAACAGAAATATGATTTATATGCCAACAGTTGTCATTTGAAGTATGTTATAGACCATTATTAGATCTTGTTTCAGAAATGGAAATTAACTTTCAGATGAATGAAAAAGAAATAGGTTTGCTGAATGGGGGTAAAATACCGATATGTTAAAGAAATATACAACACAGTCCATGAATATATTCATGGAAATTTTTTTGCAGAAAGTTATCAACTGTGATAAGACACATAATTAGGACAGACTTTATTTGTAAGACCTATTAGTTTAGCACATACACAAAAAGGGTTCACTCTATTAAAAAATACATTAACAAACCAGGATATTCCATGTTCAAATACACTTTTAAGAAACACCATGAAGGAAAGTTAAAACATATAAGAACAGGCTATTATTGAGCAGGAAGTTAGTTCACAGTCAGGTAGAGCATCTTTTTGTAATATTAGTTATTGTGAAGTTGCCACTGCTCTTGTGAGGGCAAAACATTCAATTTGTTCACCTTTTAAGTTAAACTGACCTTTTGGTAGTGATGACTGCATTTTGCCATTGTTAATAAAGATTGTTTCAACAATCAGATGGTAAATTTAGAGTGGCTATTGTACAATATTTGTTACAGATTGGAAGGAGTACAATTCTTTAAATCCAACAATCTTTCTGCCAGGTTTGGTTTTGCCAGTAGGCATAACATATTTCATATTACATAACTTTAACAAAAAGAAAAAGAAAAAAACAATGAAAGGCCATCTTTAAAAATCGATAGAAGTTGTTACTTCCACACTCCCCCTGCAAATATAATATCCTAATATCCTAAAGCAGTAAAGGCGTATCTGACTTGTGCTGAGCAGGCATAACTCATTCAGCTGTATACACCCTGCTCAAGAATGGCATACTGTAGTGGGTTTGCATATGGTGGAAGAGAAAGCATAAGATCCCAGAGATGAGAACTACTGCATGCGTATTCATTTGGATGGTGGGAGGACATGCCCCCTGTGTAATGTGAATTAATTAGTGCTTGCTCCTAGGGAGGTGGGAGATCCTGCATAATGATGTTTCACAATTTATTAAAAGGACTGGTGGAAATTTGATAATGAACATTAAGATAGTATTATAAGGGAGGGCAACACCAGACAATAACATGTTTTACATAAAGGAGGAGGACACTGGGCAATAAGGAAAAAGTGCAATAATTGCTGTATTATATACTTCATGGAGGGAGGGAGGGGTACCCTGGACATAACCCTGACAACATAATGTTGAAAATAAGGTATGGCTTGTATAAAAATGTTATGTTATCTCTCACATAGTGGTGCATCAGTGAATTATTAATACAACTGCTGTGAGTCTGTGAAAAAGAATGGGTGTTCTCCCATGCTGACTGGTCTCCATATTAGTACATTAAATATGTATTAACTATTCAAGCTGCACTCCCTGGTCAATGTCCACCAGTGCAGCTATAACACAGAATGCAGCCCTCTATACTGCTGAACTGGATTCAGCATAAATCCCAGGGTTATGTATTAACATAATTCTTGTTCCAGGAATTAGAAGACATCTTCTTTTTGTGTAGTGAAAGGACCCTGCCTGCTCAACATGTTCAGAACATTGTTCCAAAAGCAGTTATTACTGAGTATCAAAACTGATACCATTTCAGATCTCTTACTGAGCTCTATATGCTCCTGGCTTTCAGAAGTAGTGAGTGTAATCTTTCAGACATTTGACTTGGAAGATTTGAATGCCCAAATTCTCTATAAATACCAATCTAAAATACTGTTATCCACCTACATATGGTACATGAGCTTGATAGTAATATTTAACAGTGGACAGGCCAGCTCTTGTGACATACAGGGATAAAACCTTAGGAAAGATCCAGGTGACCCAAGTTTGATTAGTTGGCTGGGCACCTGCTGGAACTGGTGTGGGGGGAGGAGATGGGTGATGCAGCGCCGTTGTCTCACCTCACCTTACCTTAGTTTGTAGGACAGGAGTGGGAGCCCATGATGTTCCCATAGATGAATCCCCAGTGGTGATCAGAGGTGCCACAGGAGTGCTGGCTTCAAGGGTGTACTGCTGTCCTTATCTCATTCATGGACCCAAGTAACACCTTCTCACTGATGCCCATTGCATGCAAAACTGTGGGTGTGTTACAGGACATGTTGATCAGAGTTAGAGCTGCATAAAAGAAAAAAAGTAACAGCACCTAGTGTCTGCCTAAATGATACCCCTGTCTCAGTCAGCTCTCACTTAGGGTATGAATTTGTGAGAATTATATTCGATTAATAAAAATAGATAAGAGAAATACCCTGTTTATACATACAAAAGGGTGTAACAATTTAAAAACATTTTATTTTTTATTTTAGAAAGAGGTCCATATAATGTTGGATTGGGTAACTTAGAACCACATTTGTAAAGAAGAGAATTATTATGGCATATTAAGTTGAAAGCTACACAATGTTCTGGTATTAATGATAAAATAACTGCCAATAGTTTCCTGGTAGAATTGGACAACATTAAATGAAAGACATTTTATAGTTTAGGAACTTTTAGCTCCTGGAAAAGTATTAATTATTAGTCATGGAGACGTTTTTAATGTAATTAATGTAACTGTGGTGCAAATGTATTTATAACATTTTAATAAATAGTTACTTTTGGGGATATTTATAGAGGAACATGATTTTTAGTTTGGGTTTAATGCTTATTAATGAATGAAAAGGTTGTGTTATGAAATGGGGGAGTTTAATTGTTTTCACTGTTCTATTGAAGTTCACTGTGATATGAACAAAAGCTCTTAATAGTTGTAAATAAAGAGTTCTGCAATGTTCCATTTCCCATTTCTGTGGATTGTGTTGTAACAATTTACATTGGTGTGGAGTTGTTTGGTTCTTGAAGTCTAGATAAACTATGTCTAATGGTACTCTCTTTCAAGCTTCCCCTAAGTCAGTCATAAAACTACCTAGCTATGCTAATTTATTCATGCAAGGCTGGGAAAAAGCAAATATATTAGAAAGTAGGTTTTATTTGGAGTGGGACGGTTGAAGAACTAAATTTGTTTTTGAAATATATTGAAAATGTCTGTTCTTACATTAAGTTTTCATATAATATCAATTCTGAAAACATCATTTTTTTAGATCTCACTATATATAAAAAAGATGGAAAATTAGTGTCAAAAATATATAAAAAAGAATTTCAAAATAATATGTATTTACATTATTCAAGTTTACATCCAAAAAAAAACTAAACAGAATATTGTCAAAGGACAAATAAAGAGAATAAGTAATTTAACAGATGATAATGACATTTTTCATTTAGAAGCTGATAACTTCTGTGAAAGGATGTTAAGTAGAGGTTACCCCCAAGAAATGATTAAGGAAGTTATGACAGAATAAATTGTAAATAGGAATAAAAATGAGAAAAATAAGTTGAGTAAAACATCTTCAGTAGATTTTACTACTGCTTTGGCAGTACAAAATAGTACTGATTCTTATGTCATCAAAAATATAGTAAGAAAAAATTGGGGAATTTTTAAAACCAATATTAATTTATTACAGAAGTTAGGCGATAAACCTAAGTTTGTGCAAAAAAGAGCAAAGAATTTTAAAGATCTTTTTCAAGGAAAATTAAATAAAATTAGAGTAGTAGAAGAAAGAAAAGGAATGTATAAATGCTTTAATTGTAATTATTGCAGTTATTTATATACAGATAGGCATGAGATTTTTGTAGGCAAAACTAAGATATATGTTCCAGGCAGATTTACTTGTAAGTCTAAAAATGTTGTCTATTTAATAATATGTGTAGATTGTAACTCATTTTATGTTGGTAGAACAGGAAGGGAATTGTATAAAAGAATCTATGAACATCAATATGCCATAGGCAAAGGAGATGTCAAAAATGCTTTGGCTAAACATTATTTAGAAAGTAAATGTAAGACTAATTTCAAATGTTTAGTTATAGATTCTATCCATCCCAATGTTACAAAGATAAATATTGAAGAAGAATTGGGGTGCCTTGAATACTGCTGGCAAGTGAGATTAAATGCGTGTTTTCCGCCAGGGTTAAATAATAGAGAGGAATTCATTATGTATTTAAAAAGTAAAGGTTTTAAACATTAGGTTAGTTTTTAGGTATATAGAATAGTTTAAGAATATTGTAGTTTAAACATATTTTAAACTGATAACTTTTAATTGGATTGCTTAATTGAAGCAGCCTACTAATTGCTAAGAGTATTTAAATGAAGCAGTGTGTTGGAACCATCAGTCTGAAGAAATCTCCTTTTGAAGATGAAAGCGTTCACTTGTGGTTCTACAACAGCTTAATTACAGCTTGTTTTTGTGTGTTTTATTGGATTTTATCTTGTGGATTTTACTTCGTGGATTAAACTTTGTTTTGTGCTATTTTGCCATCGTTTCTTTTTAGACCAATCATAAAACTAGATAAAGCTTGACTGACATATCTTTCTGGACCTGAATCCATGTCGGTTGCTGTCCTGGACAGCTCTAGAAATGCTACCATTTCAGTTTATGACTTTCTCTGCCACTATTATTAAGGTAACAGAGTTGTAGTTCTATTTTCTGCCACCCCAGCCCCTTTTTAAGATGAGTGTTATCAAAAACCTCATGCTTGTCACCACATACGTTAAATAAATAATCACATAATATATATTTGGGATTTTTGAAAACATTATTTCCCTTTTGCATTAATAAATAAATACAAATTGTTTCAATGCTGGGTGTTACAAAGTTATGCAATCTCATAACTCTTGGTTCTCTGATTTGGTTCATACCTGGGTTCCTTTTCTGTAGGGTCTGCATGTAGTCCCCATTTCTGCATTTTCAGTAGAGGCTCCAGTTTCCTCCCCTAACCCAAAGATATGCTGATAAGTTGAACTGGCAATCCACATTAAACACATATGTGATTTACATGCATGGATGTACACTTGTATACATGTACACAGGTTTGTTTTGCATGCCTGCATGTTTGTGTGCATTTGTGTGGCTGCATCTATATGTCTGTATGTCTGTGTGTACAGATTTTTGCAGAATATCCAGATTTTTACATTACATTTTGGTCCATTTCTCATACAATTGTGGTTTTCTGGCAAATTAGTGGCAAATCATTAAAGATTGAAGTTAGAAAATAATGACAGACATTTGAGTTTCAGATTTCATACCCTTCAGAAAATTCATACTAATGCAAGACCTACTATTTTATTAACTTTCTAAGTTTGTAAGAGCAATATTTAAAAATTGTCCTTATTTATGGGCCTTTCTCCCACTTTTATGTATGGCTTTGTCCAGATTTCTTGCTCTGAGGCTAAGAGTATGACAAATGTGTCAGGGCCATCACCATTAACCAGAGACATTTCAAATTGTGACATACTTGTTGTACCCCACTCCCCCATGTAGTGACTTTGGATGTGTCCAAGTAAGGCAAGGAACAGTTATGCAGTGTAAGTATGCAGAGTATCCCCCCATCCAAGGTAGACACAAGTACAGTGGCTTTTCATCTGTCCTTGATTTTGCAGACTGTTCTGGTTTTCTGTCATATTTTTATATTGTTGATTTATGCTTCTTATTATTCAGAAAATGCATGTTGTTGGCTACATGTTACTTGGTACTTTTATAAAGCTGAATATAAATTATAATTAGAACTGCAGTGCAAGGAGAAGTGGAGTGGTTTGAGTTGAGAGCTGCTTGTTTTTTATACTTGATTTTGACTGGCATTTCAGTTTGTTTGTCTTTTCGGCATTTCTCAGTTAGGGGGTCTCCCCATCAGAGCTCCGGTCCGCTAATGATTGGCAGTAGATTTTTTTATGGTGCCGGGTTGCCAGCCCGATGCCCAACCTTTAGCGAAGGCACGCCCATTTACGCATGTCTTTCGGAGGCCACTCAACCACGGGGAGGACATGCAGACTCCACACAGAAGGCACTCCAGCCATGAATCGAACAGGAGAACCTCTTGCTGTGAGGCAACGCTACCATTGTACCACCGTGGCTTACTTTGACTGGCATTCCAGTAATGTATTTAAATTCCAGTAATGTATTTAAAAAGTAATTTCTTTTTTCATCGTCACAACCTTTTTGTTTCCGTCTAGATATTAAGTAAGCTGTCATGTAGCCAATGCATTGAAATATTATTTTTCTTTTCTATTTCATTTTGTCTTGATTGGACTCTCATAAATACGGTTTGGCACCGAGGGCAGCATATTTAATTAAACTCACAGTTTTTGTGGTTTGGAGCATAGCTCCACCACTTTCTAGTTGGCCACATCCCTTCCTGTCAGCCCCACCCATTCAGCTGTCTCCTGCAGCCCCCCTTTGATTTGAAGTCACCAGTTCCCACTGCTTTACACTACATAAACAAAACAGTGTTCATGCAACACTATTAAACATTCCTTTATACACATATTCGACACAATATCCTCCTAATACACAAGTATGACATCCCCATACTAAATCTTCTAATACCCCTCCCACTTTTTTTAAAGACTGCAATTATAATCTCCCTTGTCTACAACTTTCCTCAGATGCTAGAGAGAAGATAATTCCATATAGTCTCGTATCATCTTTATTCCTTACTCAGCTAATGAAGAAGTGATTTTTAAAAAAGAGCATTACCGCATACCGTTTTTTTCCAGAATTACATCTCTTCAGAAATGTATGCATTGACTTTCACCTCTGCTATCTGTATTCAACATACTCCCCTTCTAATTACCACATTTTCATCCTGCCACTAACACTTCCCTTTTCTTTCTTGCTTTCCTCTCTTTGTCTGCTGTTGTAGTTCTCAGTTCTCTGCCATCTGACTCAAGCTTCTGTGCTTCATAACTCACCCAAAATTTCCTTTCCTATTCTTTACCTTTGTTACTCAAACTCCTCCATCTCCCAGTCTTTCCAGTATATAACTGTTGTATTTTTAGCTCTCCAGGTGACCACTTGCAGCTCCCGGAACTACCCCCTCTAACCCATCTACCCTCCTCTAATGCCACTCAAAAAAAGGCAATGCCACTCAGAAAGGAAGAACTTTCAATTAATTTCTATAAAAGTTACCAAAATAATTAGTTTTTTAGTGTGTGGTGGGGGGGGCAGTATATGGTTCTAAACTGTATAGCGTGCTACCAAAGCATGTATACTGTGCATTGTCAATTACATATCAGTTTTGATATAAAATGAAAGTTTTGATAAGTGGGTCACTGAAAAAGTAAGAATACACACGAAAAGGGTGTATTTGTCTATATACAGCCATTAATGCATGCTGTAATATGATAGACTTTCATCTGATGATTTGTGATACTGCAACCACACACAAAGATGATCAGTTTACATGTTTAGAAAAGGGTCTAACACTCTTTATTTGAAATACCAGTTTTAAAACACAACATCTTTTTAACATCCACATGTGTGAAACAGAAAGGCAACTGGAGAACTGTCTTTGTAGCACACCACATATATAATAATGAAAAAAAGTTGAATATTTTAAATATCTACATGAGCTTTGCCTTGTTGAGAGCACAATTTACATTGTACTGACAAGCTGGAAACACTTTTTTCCTGCTCCATGAAACCATTCTGTTTAGGAATCCTAGCATAATTGTTACAGTATTTTTGTCACTGATGTAAAACATCTTTGGAAAAACACTGATTTCCGTGTCCATTTTTGATAGTTTCAAATTACAAAAGAAAAGTTATGCTTGCAAGCATAACTCTGCAGTACCCACAGAAAGTAAAACTAAAGTAGATTATCCAGTTAGTGAAGCTGTTTTTATGAAAACACATGCACACACACACACACACACACACACACACACACACACACACACACACACACACACGCACGCACGCACGCACGCATGCACACACACACACACACACACAATAATATTTTTTTATAAACAAAAAACCCACAACCTCAAGCAGCAGGGTTGTTTACCATTTATCTCCCCAATTTAATATAGACAAAGTAAAGGTTACTGCACCTCAGGGTAATCAGCAGTGCCACTACCTACCAACTTATTTTTCAACACATAATGCAATGCATGTATTGCAAATAAAACACAACAACACACAAGTCTACTATGATTCAAAAGTCAAACCATAAACATTTTCTTTCTTATCTTTTAGATTTTAAATTATTTTATTTACCTGCTGATGCTGGAGGTGCAGTAGGAGCCGGGAGAAGAAGCAGCAGCAGAAGAAATACATTTTTTCATGATGATGATAAAGAAGAATTGAAGATGATGACCAAATTTCTTGGACCAGGAAGGATTACACCACTGCAGCTCTGAGTCCATTAGACTTGTGTTGTTATTTGCTCAGTGCTTTGCCTTCACTTTATGCAAGCAAGCAAGTGCCACTGCCAAGTTTGCCAATGCCAACTAAGTTTAACTTCCTGACCCTGTCAATCAACCAAGTAGCAAGTATGTTGCTGTATGCAATTGCAATTTGCAAGCAACGAATGAATGAACAAGAAAAAAAAAAAAAATTTAAATAAAAAAAAAAAACACGGTCTTCTCTCTAGTATCAGCTGCGCCACTTTCCTGCTTCAATCAATGCTCTGTTGCTCACACTGCACTCTTAGGCTTCCAATCTGTTCTTCTGTTCAACTTCTGTTAACTAATTAAGTTTTTACTTTAGTTCACCAACTTCACTTCTGTTCTGAGTTGAGTTTCTCGTGCTATCTTCTGTCCCAGACCAACCCGCCCCTCTCTCTTTATTTATTCCCATCTCTACAGCAGCAAGTTGCAGCATGCGAGACATGTGATGACAGATGAGTGATGAGTCCACACTAGAGCAGCCCTGCCCAAATCTGAAAGGATGGCAGGCTGCTCACGAAGCTGATATCACCATGCACACCTCCGTGCGATGATGTCAGTCTAAAAAAAGATGAAAAAAACTAAAAAAAAAAAAAGCCGGAAATTCAGAAATTAAGGGGTGCATTTGGACCACAAAACCAGTAAAAACCGAGAGTACAGATTAATAGGGATGTTTAACTTGGGCAGATTATGCTAAACAGTACTAAATTCTACACTAACTTTAATGTTTACATAATACTGAATTCTACCAAATCTGGAGATATTGCCACTGGAAGCCTAATTTGCTCTATATTGCTGCTTTACAGGATACAGATGGTTTTTCTTTTTTAAGTTAAGGCTACATATTTATAAATTTTCATGTTCTTATTTTACTTTTTCACCTATTAAATATTCTTTCCTGGGCTTATGTACAAATAATCCTTGATCTTCAGAGTCAGATTTTTCACTGGCTAGAACTTCAAAAAACTGTCAGTCCCTTCTCCTGATCTCTCTTCCTGCATGCAAACTCTTTCATTGTCTTTGCCCTCCATATTGTCTGTCCTCTGGCAGAACAAACTCTCTAACCTTCTACCTAACACCCTCGGAGTACCACAAGGCTCTATACTAGGGCCCTTGCTGTTCTCCATCTTCATTAACGACCTTTATACTGTCATCCCAAAAGTCAGCTGTATCCAATATGCTGATGACTCTACTCTGATTTGCTCAGCCACATCTCCAGCAGAGTTATGGTCAGCCACCCAGACCACCTTTAATACAATAGAAAACTGGCTTTCTGAACATCGTCTGATCCTAAATCCCAAAAAACTAAAATGCTGTTATTTTCACCAACACGTAGGTCTACCGCTTTCACCTTTACCATAACATCAAATGATGGCACAATAATCTCCCCTGACCCATCTACAAAACTATTAGGTGTCATCATAGACAATAATCTCAAATTTGACCTACATGTTAACCAAACTATCAAAACCATCAATAAAAAACTAGGGTCACTTTACAGAATAAAAGCCTTCCTAACCCCTACAGCTAAAATTGCCATAGCTCGCTCTCACCTTCTTTCAACCCTTCTGTATGCATCCCTCTACTCTCGAATTTGAACAAGACTGTCCTTAACAAACTCTCAATTTGCTACAACCACATTGCCAGGTTTGCCACTGGGCTGCCTTTTAGGACACATCATTGCATCAATCTAAATCAGCTTGGTTGGCTTGAACTACCTAGCCTAATCCAGTATAACCAACTGATTATGGCCTATAAAATCCTCTATAATCCGGACAATACTTCTGCACTTAAAAATATTATCACCCCTACAACAATCCTAGACCGCCGATCCTCTAATAAACTACTAATTCAGACTAGCAAAATTAATAACACAGCCGGTGATTCTCTCTTTGCAAACTCTGTAAGTAGATCCTGGAACTCACTTCCAGCTGATATTACCTTACTTTCCACCTTAGGTCAATTTAAAACTAGACTCAAACAACATTTGTCACTTAACTGGCTATGTCAATGTATCAAGCCTGGCTAACTCGAATGTGTAAAAATCTGTTAACCAGTTTACTGTGTAATTTAATTTAATCCTGACTTGTGCTCAGGACTAACTTTAACCTGTGGAACTTGTTTAACTTGCTTACTTATGTAATCTCTGTAAATAATCTGTTTGTAATATGTAATGCTGGTATTATGTAATGCTGTATCTGCTTACCCTTGGAGCTTTTCTCCCCGGGCCTCCGCTGAAAATGGACATGCATCCAGTCGGACTATCCCGGTCAACAAATGTAAAATAAATAAAAATAAAAAAATATATTTTTTTCTTCATCTACAGTTTATTTTTCATCTAGTCCCCCCAACTGTTTTATGTCCCTTCTCATGCATGTTTTCCTCCCTTCTACCTTTTTCATTATTATTTATCTGTTCTTGAGAGCTCATCCAAAAGTACTGCATTTTTACACAGCCTACATTCATCCGCAGACCTTCTTGCTGTATGTCCTTTCTCCCCAGCCTGGTTAGATTGTATCTTGTCACAATCGTGAATTAAATGTGAAAAGTCCCACAAAAGAAACATGATTTAGGCTGGCCAACATATCTTAATGTCCCTCTATGGCCATAAAAATAACACTTGGCATGTTTTTTACCGTGCTATTTTCATAGGTTCATAGAAGGATACTAGGATAAGGAACATGCCGTTCACTGCAAAAACACTCAGTAAAACTCACAGTGTTAGCACTTTCATAAGGTACACAGACCAAACTTCATCAGACAATGGAAGTTAAATCACATTAAACATTTATATACAAGACCACACCCCCACAGTAATTGATAAATAAAGTACCACTAACATATAAACTAGTCTATCAGCTTAAAAATACTATAACTTTGATTAAACTACAAGAAAAACTTTCCTGTTACACTAAAAAGTTGTATATGTCAAAAAAATATATATAACAATATCACAAATGTGTATGTCTATATATATATATATATATATATATATATATATATATATATATATATATACATACATAAAAAATCATCACTATGAATAATATATGACAGTAAAAAAATTATATTACATAAATCCACATCATATTTAAAAAATATAAAAAAAAATATATATATATAAGAAAAAATATTATATATGGATATAAACATAGAAAATAATATATCTATCCAACACCCTGAGCTTTAACTTACTACTGATGGAAATAGCATCATTTAAGCCAGGGGGGACATGAGCATTAAGGAAAACCTGGCACCAAATCTCTTTATCTTCTAAACACAATTTCCAAGGGCCCCCCTCGATCCCTCTGCTTAATCTGCTGTAAACACCACAAATTTAAAATTGTGGTCAGGAAATGTTTTAATATTTGTATAAAGCATTCCTCTCATCACACCGAATGACCTCATACAAATGTTCATATATACGTTGACTCAATTTCCATTGGGTGTTCCCAACATAAAAGCCTGGACATGAGGAACACAATGCAGCATACACTACTCCATATGTGTGACAGTTGAATTTTCCTTTAATATTAATCTCCTTACTATTTATCCTGACCTTAGTTGTAGACAGAATATACCTACACTGACTACACATACCACAACATGGCATTTTACCTAGTGACTTGGACTCCTTATTTTGTTCCAGCATGTTTTTTATATTCCTACCACTCCTAAACACAAACTCAGGGCGCTCACCAAAGAAAGACCCTATACCAGGATCACTTCTTAAGATGGTCCAATTTTTATTAACTACATGTTGTATGGTGTAACTATCACTCGAAAAGGAGGATACAAAGGGGCAGGAAATACCCCACTGTTTGTCCAATCCTGACCCATCAAACACACCTCCCACCTCAGACACAGAGGGCCTCTCTTGATCATCAAAATTAATGTCCACCTCAACTCTAGTCAGACATGCCTCCAAATTCATAACATTCTCATGTGGGTTCCTCAAAATTGGTTTATAAACTCCTTTTAAATGCTTATCCACAACCTCCATTCTGATGTTATTAATTAACCCTATAGGATAATCCCTGTCCATAAACATTTTACACATTTGGTCACATTCCTCAAGGAAATCCACATAAGAAGAGACCATCCGGGCTGCTCTAACCAGTTAACCTTTGATAATACCACACTTAACGTGAAAGGGATGGTTACTATTGAAATGTAATATAGTATTTGAATAAGCTGGTTTCCTAAAAATATTTGATTTAAAAAAAAACATCCTCAGTTTTAGTCAGCAACACATCCAGGTATGATATCTGTACTGAATCCACATTATGTGTAAATTTCAGAAAAGCAGTACTACCATTGATGTAACTGATGAATTCAACTATGTCATTTTCAGGACCATTCCATGTAATAAATAGGTCATCCAGGTATCTCAAATACAAAACCACATTGGCAAAAAAAGTTGAAGGAAACAAATAATGTTTCTCCCACCAAGCCATCACAAGGTTAGCAAATAGGGGGCCACAGGGAGAACCCATAGCCACCCCTAAACGCTGTTTGAAATAATGTCCCTCAAACTAGATAAAATTATTCCTCAATACTATTTCCATCAATTGCCTATAGGTGTTATTAGTATCCTGAGGTAAACCAAATTCTTCATACAAAAAATATGAAAACCAATCAAGGCCTTGGTCCTGAGGAATACAGCTGTAAAGATCCCCGACATCAATAGTCAGGAATATAAGGTTATAGTCCACCATATCCAAACTGTTACATCTTTCCAAAAAGTGCCACGAATCTCAACATACATGTGGGATGGCCATAACCCTTTCTTTCAGTTTATGGTCCAACTATTAACAATATAACTAGTTTTGGACCAAGAGGAGTCCACAATGGGTTGGAGGGGGGGGGTTACCATATCCTTATGGATCTTGGGAATTCCAAAGGTCCCTGGAATCTTTGGAACATCAGTGGTCATATAATCATAATCCTCCAGATCAATCTGGTCCTGGGTCAACATGTCTAACAAGTCACTGTCAATGTTGCGATATGCAATGTTGACATCATTTAAAGAGGCTTCAGTGTAGGTGCTACTATATAAGGTATCAAACATTTTTTGTATATAATCTACCTTAGAAATGACAACCACTCCTCAACCCTTGTCTGGTTGCATAACTCTCAAACTCTCATTTCTCAGTTCATTCATTACATTTTTTTACCCACAGTCATGTTACCATGCTCATTAATGTTTCCCAAAAAATGTCGAAAATCTGTCTCACACATTTTTTCAAATGCTTTAATAGCATAATGAAGATCAGGGATGAAAGTGCTAGGCATTCTTAAACAAAGGCTATTGGTATTGAAAACATCACTATCATTTCTATGCATAAACTTTAAATTCAATCTACGTGCATAAAACTTGAAATCACAAATAAGTTCACTGATATCACTTTTAATACTTGTAACATAATTGAAACCTTTACTAAACAGATCGACATGCTTGGTAGTAAAGCAAAAGTCCGTATAATTATACAGCTTAAAGTCTTCCTTTGAATTGGTAATAATCACTTGTTTACTGACAGTCACCTCTATTATCTCCTCATCTTCGGAAATTGCACAAAGTTCTGCCCCTGTTGTCTCCAGTTGCCACCTTGTGCATACGGACTCCACCATTGTTGGTTGCGGTTCTTTATCCTTTCCGAACATCTCGGCCCTTGCTCCTCCAAAGGGACATCCTGTATTCCACTACCAGATGAGCCGTTTACACCATTTGCCTGTTGTGAAAACATAACCTGCTTAACCTGTAAGACTGGGGCAACGGATAAGCATATCCGTCCTGGTATGCACGTCTGTCCCTTTCCAACTTCCTACTTTTATGACTAATAATCATTGCTGTAACACCATCCACTTGTTGAAACACATGGTTCTACGCTAATTTGCAACACTCCCACATATCCACATGTCAGATCCTCCCATACAAAACACAAATTTCTTCTTGAAGCTTCTCCAATGCCATGTTGTTATGCCTGCACATCAACACCAGGAGTTCACAACCATGATGGTCAAAAAGAACCAAAAGTTCCTGATGATACGAGGACTGTGGAACAACCCCATTTAGGGATTTCCACATGCGAAGGCCTTTCGAAACATGTTGTAATCTCAGACACTCCCAAAAATACATATTCTCCTGCTGGATTTTTTTAAATTCCACCAACTTGTTTTTAAATTCAGAAAGGAGTACATCCATATTAACTGGATCCTCCTGCTGGCCACATGCAGATGGTACATCCCCCTTCAACCACCTGTCGAGGGAATCCATTGGGGCACTCAAAGAATTATTGTCAGGCACAACGTTGTTACCCAAGTTGACATTGAGCAATGGACATTCTACAATGTTGTTATCAGAGACACCAGAATCCTCCACACCATAAATACTCCCCCGTAGAACACGGGGAGTATTATCAAATTCCTGCTCCGTTTGAATATCCGCTTGAAGAACACAATCATTGACTCCTGGGGTTTTAGGTATAAGTTGTAACACCAAATTAGTAAGGGTGTTCACCGAGTCCTGCAGATTCTTAAATTCCTCCACCGATACCACCGATATCCCTTCAGCCATGATAGTTTAAGCAAAACCAGGAACAACCAAGTAGTACAAACCAACTGAGAATAAATCACAAAACCACACAGCTGAAAATAAGGAACACGCCGTTTACTGCAAAACACTCGGTAAAAATCACAGTGTTAGCACTTTTGTAAGGTACACAGACCAAACTTCATCAGACAATGTAAGTTAAATCACATTAAACATTTATATACAAGACCACACCCCCACAGTCATTAATTAATAAAGTACCACTAACATATAAGCTTAAAAATACTATAACTACTAAAACTTTGATTAAGCTACAAGAAAAACTTTCCTGTTACACTAAAAAGTTGTATATGTCAAAAAAATATATATATATAACAATATCACAAATGTGTATGTGTATATATATATATATATATATATATATATATATATATATATATATATGTATGCATAAAAAATCATCACTATGAATAAATAATATATCACAGTAAAAAAATGTTATATTACATAAATCCACATTATATATAAAAATATAAAATATATATATATGGCAGGTTTTCATTAATGCTCATGTCCGCCCTGGTTTAAATGATGCTATTTCCATCAGCAGTAAATTAAAGCTCAGGGTGTTGGATAGATAACATATTATTTTCTATGTTTATATACATATATAATATTTTTTCTTATATATATATATATATATATATATATATATTTTTATATATGATGTGGATTTATGTAATATACATTTTATTTACTGTCATATATTATTCATAGTGATGATTTTTTTATGTAATTTTATATACATATATATATATATATATATATATATATATATATATACACATTTGTGATATTGTTATATATATATTTTTTTTTTTGACATTTGTACAACTTTTTAGTGTCATGTACAACTTTTTAGTGTAATAGGAAAGTTTTTCTTGTAGTTTAATCAAAGTTATAGTATTTTTTAAGCTGATAGACTAGTTTATATGTTAGTGGTACTTAATTAATGACTGTGGGGGTGTGGTTTTGTATATAAATGTTTAATGTGATTTAACTTACATTGTCTGATGAAGTTTGGTCTGTGTACCTTACAAAAGCACTAACACTGTGATTTTTACTTAGTGTTTTTGCAGTAAACGGCGTGTTCCTTATTTTCAGCTGTGTGGTTTTGTGTTTTATTCTCATTTGGTTTGTACTACTTGGTTGTATACTAGGCTAATGGCCGTAGAGCTGTTACAAGCCTAGCTATATTTATCCCGAGTTGCCCCAGTTGTCAGTGGTTATATGAGTGATGTTTGCAGAGGTAAGGAACTCGGATAGTTAATGCTGGCTTCCTCTGTCTAGGAGGGACATGGGTGCCACCCCAAGAGTGAATTTGTGGTCACCCATCCATTGATCTAAGTTGCATTTGAAGAGGGTCATGGAGGTGCTCTGTTTCATGTGAATTGGAAGCATGTTCCAGAGAAGTGGCAGGCTCTGGGAGATGTTTCTATCTTTCCAGCATAACCTGTTCATGTCAAGGGCTGGGTTAATATCCCTGAGGCTAGTGACCCTCATGCAGTTTAGTTTACAAATGTTTTAGCATTTCCATCAGGGCCAGGTCAGAGACTGCCCTGTAAGCCAGAAATAGGTCACCCCCTACCAAGCTGTAGGAGAAAGAATGCAATGCCTGGTCTTTCAGTCTTTCTGCGTAAGATTTGTTGTGTGTACCCTCTAATTTCTTGGTGAAGAAACCTCCGTGGTCTCCCCAGTTGTTGCAGGTATCTGGTGAAGTACATGCAGAAGGGAGCATTGTACTCAATTATTAGTCTGATGAGGGCCAGGTATAATGGAATTATAACTTCCTTAGATCTGGATGCTATGTCTTTACTTATAAGATGTGCCACATAAAAGGATTTTATTACTACTGTGGATACATGGTGATCTAAGTTCAGGTTTCTATCACCACTGGGGGTCTACACTTGACGGGGGTGTTGTCTATAATGTAATTAGTACAGACGTTAACTTTCACAAAGGGAATAATAATGCATTGTTTTGTATTTTGCTTTAATCTGTGACTTTGGCAACAATCATTTGTCTGTGTTAACCCTGTCTGCAGTTTATTAATATAATTAAGGGACTCAATGATTGCTCCCAATTTGCAATCATCAACAACTTGGTCAGACACAGGCCGTCCAAGTTTGCCTGGACTTCTGACAAATAAATTCCAAACAGTACGGGGCCCAGCAGAGAACACTCTGGTATGCCACTGGTGACTGGTCTTTTGCTAGAGGTGAAGTTACCCACTTTGACAGTATCAAACAACAAAAACACACCATGGTATGTGTCATGTCGGTGAGCCAGTTGGCTACCCATCTAGTAATGTAGGTCATGATCTACCTTTAATGAATCCGAACTGGGTTGAGTCCAGACTTTAGATATTATCTATGCCCTTGTTAATAAGGTCCATAATGATTCTTTCCATGGCCTTGCAGATGAGGCTAGTCAAGCATATGGGCCTATAATTTCCAAGGTCGGTCGATGGTCCCCCTTTGTGCAAAGGGATTACTGTTGCTGTCCTTCATTGCAGCAGAACATAGCCAGATCACAGGTTGTGGTCAAACCCAGGGATCTAAGTGGGTTTGCTAGGTCATGTTTTAAATTGTTTAAAAAGCAACCTAGGATGTTGCCTGGTCCCAATTATGCCATGTTTTTGGCCTTAGAGAGCATGGAGATTACCTGCTCTCTTGAGATAATAGGCTGAGGAATGGAGCCAGGAATATTTTGGGGGTTGACTGGAGGGGACGGAGGGGGGTGAAGTTTGCTCCAAATCTGTCAACTAGCAGGTTGGCTGTTACATCCAGTTGAGTATGGGTGGTGCCATCCACAACCAGTTCAGCGCATAGCTGGGTATTCCGTTTTAGATTTCGGACACAGTTAAAGAATGCCTTGTGATTATCCTTAGCTAGGGAGGCTATTTTTGCTTGATAATTAGCTTTAGAGGGCTTGGCAAGATCTCTGATTTGTTTGTTTAAGCTAGAGAGGGATTTCTTCCTTTGCAGAGCCAGTTCACACATATCCATGGACATTAGTTTCTTTCTCTTGTTGTATAGCCTGTTTATAGTAGGGGTTCACCAGGGTGGGGTTTTTTTTGGCAAGACCTGGTTTTAATCTGATGAGGTAGAGCTGATTCTATAAAACTGCTACAAGTTGTTATACAGAGCATTGGTGTACATCTCTGCATAAGAGTCTGTGTTATTTGCATTTGCATCACTTAGTAAGAGGTAGGTTGTCTTGGAAAAATGCATAATCTATTCTGAACTTGATGGGGTATCTGGTCTTATAAATACATTGAATGCGACTGATTTATGGTACGAACTTACCAGGGAGGACATCACACAGGGGAGGGTGCAATGCCCTCCCATGTTAGTGAGTACTATGTGAAGGACATTTGAACCTCTTGTGGGTGTGCTTACAAGCTGTTCCAAAGCATTTGCATTGGCAATGTGCAAGAACCTCTGAGAGAGCATGTATTTGGTCGTGTATGTTTCCCAGTCGATGGTATGATAAGGGTTGGGTGGTATGGCAATTGACACCAGTATGTCCAGGTATGTGGTATTCTTTTCCTGTTTCATGGTGGGGGACCTATAGATAGCTATGATGTGGTAGGGGTCCTTGACTATAGTTAATTGGACATGGAGTAGCTCAAGACAGTCATACTGTTTGACTAGTCTCGATGTGCACTTATCCTTAATGAAGATAGATACACCTCCTCCTCCTTTGGTTCTTTCATGCTCAGTTTGCGGTCTGAATGTATGGAAAGCATTGTAGCCCTGCATGGCTGGAATGCTATACACACCTTTGAACCATGTCTCGGTAACTGCACAAATATCAGCATCTTCCAAAGTGAGGAGTGCTTCCAGGGAGTGCAGTTTCTTGTTTAGACTCCTAGTAATTAGCAGAGACACCTTGAGTTTATCTAGAGAGGATTTTGTTATGTTGGGAGGTTTAGTTATTTTTGACACTGCTGTAAAAGACACTATAGGGATGGCTAATTCATTTGCCAGTATCTAAAATTCTAGAGGAGACAGTTACAGACTTTCTCTGTCAAAGCATCATGGCCTGGTAGTGCCGAGACTACATGAGGAACCTATACTTTGTGTAGGCTAAGATGATCAATAAGGCAACGCTGCTCAGTGAGCAACTGAGTTGCTCATAGAGCAGCAGAAAAGCTTACAAAGGTTTCACTGACAGCTCTTTAGAGAAAAACTGAGCTTCTAGACTTTTGCATCTATACGAGGCATTGTTAACTGTCCCCGACTGAAGAGAAGCACTGCACAATCACTAGACTTAAATATGAGCAAAGAGAAACAAGTTTTAAACTAACTACCAATCAGGAAAGCACACAATAAGCCTTTCACCAGCAAATCCCCAATTTGGACATGTTAGATCACCATGTTTCTGCCACAAAGGTGTAGAAAAACACCTTCTTAATGTAGAATAGCTGGTTTGGAGCCCAAGAGTAACAAGACCATACAAACTACCTACAGCAACCTTACAACTAACAGATATAATGTAATGCAGTTCAATTAACTACTTAAACCAGCAGTAGACAATGTTGTTGTTTTTCTTTTGGCTTTTCCCGGTTAGGGGTCATCACAGTGGAACTCCGGTCCGCTAATGATTGGCAGTTGATTTTTACGGTGCCGAGGTGCCAGCCCAATGCCCAACCTTTAATGAAGGCACGCCCATTCACGCATGTCTTTCTTACACCACTCGAAAATGGGGAGGACATGCAGACTCCACACAGAAGGTGCTCCAGCTGAGAATCGAACGGGAGAACCTCTTGTTGTGAGGCGACAAAGCTACCGCTGCACCACCGTTACTTAAACCAGCAGTAGACAATACAGATCTTTTTTTTTTTTTTGCTATAAAGTGCAAAAATAACAGCAAATAGCTTAAGAAACTGCTAAAGTTCAGTCAAAGTATATAAGAGAAATGCAAAAAAATACTTATTGTTGTCTTTTCAGTTGTGGTTTGCTCCAGGCAAGAAGCTTAAAATGAGTAAAGAGAAACACGTTTTAAGCTAACTACCAATCAGGAAAGCACACAGTAAGCCTTTCACCAGAAATTCCCAACTCAGACATGTTAGATCAGCACACTTCTACCACAAGGGTACAGAAAACAATCTTCTTAATGTAGAATAGCTGATTTGGAGCCCAAGAGAAACAAGACCACAGAAACTACCTGCAACAACTCTACAACTAGCAGATACAATGGAAAACAATGCAATTAACTACTTAAGGCAGCTGCAGACAGTACATTTTTTGAAAGTGCCAAAGTATAGTCACAGTATTCAAGAGAAGTGCAAAAAATACTTAGAGCCCGTGTGTGTGTTTCCCAGCTCAGATAGACCAAGGAAAACCCTAAAGCCACTAGGTGAATAATCTCAGTTTTCTTAATGTAAAAGCACAGTAAAGGAGTGTCCAGAGTGAAATGCTACCACAAACAAACTTAAAAGATACTAAATGTACTACAAACAAACTTAAAGATATGGATACAACACTGTCCTTTAAACAGCTTATAAAAGTGTGATTATTCAGTAAAAGTACACATCTTTGTATGAATAAGCCATGAGACATTCAGTTGTACAGAATTTATAAAGGCATTAAAACAAGATAAGCTGATTAATAAGCCCTCCAGCCAATTAAACTTCATGCAGAAATCTCAAGTGTTTCCTCAACTTTGACCAGACCACCTCCCAGTGCACTAGAAATGAAATCCACTGCTTGCTAGACTGTAAAACTATATTACTTTATTTGACAGCTAGCTAGATAATGAATTCAGATCAATTAAATCAGTAGAACAGACAATGGGAAGCAAAATGCACTTTTTCAATACAAACACAAGGAAAGGCAAATAAATAATTTAATATATCAACAGCAATGTAGAAAGGGATGAGCTTATTAAGCTCAATTTACAGTAGGGGTGGGCAGCTTAAAATCACCAGGTTTAAGAAGCACATCAACAAAGGGGGTGGGAATGGGAAATACTAGTAGGGAATCACCAGCAGTGCTTTATTTTATGAAGGCTTGAAATATTTTCATTAAAAGACAAAGGGCCAGAAATTCATTGTGAATTTTCATATTTCAAAAAAATTTACCCTACCTACATCCTCCATTCCATAAATTGATCAAATCTCTAATCTTCACAATGTTAACAACAGTTTCACACAAACCCTGCATGTATTTTTAATAGCATCTTCTTTCAGTGAGTTCTAAACTGCAAAGTAACATTTTTTTTTAACATTTAAATTACTACCAGAAAACAAATAATTGTTCCATGGATAAATGTCATTCTTTTATCACACATTTCCAGAAATTTCATCATCATCAGTCTCTTGGATTCAAATTTTAAGTCACAAATATTCTCTGTCTCTATATGTATAAAAGACACAATTGCTTGAGATTTAAATCCCAGAACAGTTGGCAAATTGTCCTATGCATACTATATGTCTATTACAGTCTCATTTTTTGTTCTTAATTTCACATTTGAACCAAAAAACAATCTAGGTACCACAGAAGAAGGAGGTCAATACAGCTCAAATTTAGACCACAAGCTGGTTTTAATAAAAGTTAAAATGCATACACGCACTTCCAAATACAGCATTTTCGTCATACCTTGATTCGTCTTTGGTTCAAGTTTTATTTTCGGGTACCAGTTCGAGTGATATTTTTAATTCCACATTTGGCTTCTCTTCTTTTAGAAAACAGCTTTACTTACAGTTTGTTACTGTTCTTCTCTTTTATCTGTTGTCCGTGCTGCAAAAGTTTTAACTGCTGCCTTCTCTGCTGCCACAAAACTGAGCTCCTTCTCAGTTTGTTGCTGCTTTCCTCTTTTACTTTCTGTGACTGCTGCATTCTGTAATGCCATATAACCTGATTCCTTCTCCACATTACCATCCTCAGCACTCCCAAAAAAGCATCTGTTATCTCACTCCGTGAAGCAGCAGAACTGACACCTGGATCATCCTGCTCGATTATTTTTAACAAAATCTCATCTGCAAGAGCACCAGTTCTATTATTGTACCACTCCAATGGAGTCATTTACTTCAATTTCCATTGAGACCACTAAATGCTGCTCATTTGTATCATTCTCCACACAAGAATCTTTATCTGCTTTCTGATTCTCTATATTGAACAATTTGTTCTGCAAATTTGTATGTTTCACCTCCAAACTCCATAACTTTTTTCTCCTCTTCCATACCACTGCTTCTCTTAGGACTCTTCATTGCTGCTGCAGTAGCCCTCCAGTGGCATCTAGCAGCTGAAAAGAATAGGGGAAAATTCCCCAATACACTGGCCAAATTTCTCCTGGTCAATATGAATACCACCATGGATCTCCCCTAAAAAGAAGTCACACTTTATCCATCTCCTTCAAATGCTTTCAACCATTCTTATAATCAGGTTATATGTCAATAAGTACCTTAATATTGTTACCCTCTCTATCCTTCACTCATCAGGTACACGATGCTTCTCTCCTTCTACTAGCTTTAAGTACTATCTAATAACTGAAAAATGTTTCCCAATCCTTATCTCTATTTTTCAGTTTTTTTTGTATTCCTAGCATCTGTACTGTAACTCTCCATACTAACATCTTATATTGCAAAAATGGATTACACCCAGTCAAATCTTCCTGGTAAACAATGACAAATAAACAACACACAAATAAATAAATAAATATATTAGTCATTTTTATGTCAGATGAGCAGTGATGTAATTAACTTTACCTTCTGACAAACCTAAATTCATCAAGCTCAGTTAAACACAATGAAGCCTGAACACTCTTCGATAGTTAGAAATGCTAAAACTGGGGTCAGTTGTATGGTTAATGCAAGTAAAGTCTGTTAGTAAAATGTCATAGTCTGTGGGTAGCAGTAACATCATAGGGTCTTTAGTTCACTCTGCACTTAAATATATGTATTTTCTAAACTTGTTTGGAAATATCTAGCTAAGGGTATGAGGTATTATGAGCCACTACACAGGCTAATAGTATTTTCTACCATTAACACACTCTTTCATTACTGGCAAAGGTGACATCCAAGTTGGAATACCTTGTTGGAGTCGTATTGGGATAGAGCCCTTTATGCGGACAAGTGGCACTACTACACATAATAAGTTTTCATATTATGTTGATATTCTGTGGTTGGATGACTACAGCTTCATAAAATAATATGCTTACATGAATTTCACTGAATTTGAATAATTTGCATTGTCCCATCATTTTTATTTTTATTTTACATTTGTTTACCGGGCTGGTCCAGCTGGATATAAGTCCATTTTCAGCAGAGGCCCAGGGAGAAAAGCTCCAAATACAGACATTAAAATCAGTCTTTACAAATTTAGTAGTTAAATTGAGAAAAAAATAAAATAAGTATCATATTAGCATTAGCATGTTCTTACAGAAGCAACAATCAGAAATTAAATACAGACTAGGGTAGTACAAATTATGCATTAGAATAGAAAAGATTTAGTGTAAGATTTGTTTGAAGGAGAACAGAGAGTACTAGTGGGACACTGAAAACTAGTCAGGGTTAGTACAGGGGCAGAGCCAGTGAGTTTTGAGGTGAGTTCTGAGTTGGGATTTGAAACAGGGAAAAGAAGAGCTGGCAGTGAGGTTGTCAGGAAGAGAGTTCCAGGCTTTGCCTATTGTGTTTGAGAATAAGGATTTGCCTGCCAAATTGTTGGATTTGCTAGTAGATATAAGAAGTTTGTTAGAAGAACATAGGCTTTTAAGGTTGCAGTAAGGTGTGATAAGGGAGGGGAGTATAGGGGTGTTAGTGGGTTTGTAGAGGATTTTATGGGCTAAGGCGAGCTGGTGATATAAGATCAGATTTTGCAGCTCAAGCCATCCTAATTGCTTTAAGTTTATGCAGTGGTGGGTTCTAAAAGTAGAGCCAGAGGCAAATCTGGCAATACTGTTATAGGCAACAGCCAGTTTGCAGAGGTTAGATTTGGACAGGTATGTGTAAATAGGGGAGGCTTAAAGGAGGGAAGAAATCAGATGGGTATGGGCAATGGAAGTTCTGGTAAGTGGAGTGAGGAATGTTTTAATTCTATACAGGGAGCCTAGCTTTCTCTTAACTAATTTTATGGTGTTGTTGATGTGATAGTCAAAGCATAGGTTATTGTCTATCTCTACTCCAAGAAGTCTGGTAGTGGGGTCAGGTGATATGATAGCGCCATTACTAGACAGAGAAGTTGAGAGAGGAGGATTTCCGGATGGGGGAGAACAGTAACAATTTGGTTTTCTTGGGGTTTAGGATAAAGCATCATTTTAAGAACCAGGTTTCAACAGTTTGGAAAGTCTGTTGGGTGATAGAGTGCAGTTTGAAAGGGAAAGAAGCAGAATAAATCATAGTAGAATCATCGGCATATTGTATACAGGTTGCAGAGGAAATACTGGTATGAAGATCATTAATAAAAATAGAAAACAGAAGGGGGCCAAGTATAGAACCTTGTGGTACTCCGAGGGTGATGGGCAGGTGGTTGGATAGGTTACTGTGCCAGAGCACTGCCTCTTGTCTGTTATGAAGATAGGAGTGGAACCACATAATAGCTCTTGAGTCTAATGAGAATGTTTTAAGTAAATTTAAGAGTATCTGGTGATTGACCATATTGAAGGCTTTGGATAGGTCAATAAGGACAGCAGCGGTAAGGATATTATTATTTCAATTTTTTTTAAAGGAAAGGAGGGCTGAAGTAGTGCTGTAGAAAGGTCGGAAGCCCTGTTGACAGTCAGCAAGTAGGTTGTTATTCAACAGGTGTTTAAGAAGTTGTTTTTGTATGCTTTTTTCCATGATTTTAGCCAGGGGAGAGAGTAGGGCTATGGGTCGGTAGTTTGAGAGTTCTGTTGAATTTCCACCTTTATGCAGGGGAATGACATGTGAAATTTTCCAGATAGAAGGAATATAGACTTTGACAATGGTTATGTTAATCAGAATCGAAATGGGATAGGCTAGTGGTTTGGCTGCAGTTTTTAGATACTGAGCAGGCAGAAGGTCAGCAGATGGAGAGGAGGCTTTAAGTTTGTGGAGAAGAGTATAGATAAGTGATGTAGGTGCTGGTTACAGTTGAAATGTGGGAATAGATGTGTTAGGGGAGGTGGACTGAGAGGTGATATCGGGGGATAATTGATTAGCAAGAGACTGGACAGTTTCAGTAAAGAATGTATTGAAGGCATCAGCGGTTTGTTTAGGGTTATTTTGGGAAGTGCCTATGGGGCTAGGGGTGTCAGAGTGGCCAGGTTTTAAGAGATTATTTATTCCTGCCCAGAACATTTGTGGATTATGTTGGTTAGTTTGTTGTAAATGGCAGTAGTTGTTTCTTTTATCTAAAAGTGCTGCTTTTTTGGTGGAGTTTCTGATTTGTCTAAAGTTTAGTTGGTTGGTGGGATCTTTAGTCTTACAGTACTTGGTCTAGAGTTTGTTTTTAAGGATACTTTTATGCCATGTATCTTTTGAGAGCCAAGGAGCAGGTTTCAATCTTATTCTAATAGATCTTAAGGGAGCATGAGAGTCTAGAATAGAAAGGAACTTGGAGTTGAAGTAAGCTACAGCATCATCAAGAGGCAGTAGTTTAAGAGGGGACCAGTTGCAAGCATTGAGTTCTGCTAGGAAGCTATCGGGGTTAACATTTTTATTTGTTCTGACCATTTTGTATTTAGTTAGGTTAGCGGTAGCAGTTTTATGTCTGATTAGGTAAGTAAGAGCATGGTCACTTAAATCATCTGGTAATGTATCTACTGTGTAAGTATGTTGGTGACTATTTATCAGAATCCAATCCAATATGCTTTCTTTATTGTTAGATTTGTTAGTTCTAGTTGGGTCCTGAATGGTTTGAAAAAAACATGAAGATTTAGGAGGAGGGGTTTAGAGTGGTGCAGGTTTTCCAGTCTATGTTGATATCACCCAGGACTATGGTTTCTTGTGGGAATTGAATAGCGAGCCAGCTAAGGATTTCTTCTAGTGTACTAATGCTATTTTCAGGGGGAGGTAGGTGCAAATTATATAGATGGATTTGTGGGAGTTAATCTGGAGTTTAGAGATAAGGATTTCGGCATTACTTACAAAGGGAGGTTTTTCATGGATGACAGTAATTTGCAATCCTGTTTTATAGAGAATTGCTATTCTACCACCCTTTTTGGCTTTGCGATCTAGTCTGAAGATGTTATAGCCAGGGCGGGGCTGATCTCCCTGTTTTTGGTTATTGGTTTGAGCCAGGTTTCAGACAGACAAAGGATGTCAAATGAGTGTATGTCTAGCAGTGCATGGAGGTGGGCAATTTTATTATTAATGCTACAGATGTTAAGGTAAGCTATAGAGAGGGAGTTTGTGGGGTTTGGAGGATAGGTTTAAGTACGATGGTGGAGGACAGAGTGAGTTTATAGTAGCAGTGTTATTTGGGCCAGGGTTTGGATGAATGTCACCTGCTAGAAGGGAGAGAAGTAATCTTATTTTTAGGTTGAAGTGTTTGGTGAAGATGTGTAAAGATTTTCTATATATGTGATTAGTGTAAGAAATGTGGAATTTCCTATGAAAGTTTGGAAGAAGGTAGTTGGGAGAAGAAATTACATTTGAGAATGGATGGAATGTATTTTTGGAAGGTGAGTTAGTATTGTGAATGAGAAAGTATGGTTCTTTGAGTCTAATTTGTTCATATGAGGAAAGAAGGTAGAGTAGCATAAGGTAAAGAAAAAGTAAGAAAAGGAGGATATGTTTTAAATAATTTGAGGTAAGAGGTGGAGGCATAGTGATAGGATTGTATATGGAAGAAAATTGGGAAGTAGAAGAGCAAAAGTAGATATGAGAAGTAGAAAGAATTAGTGTGTGATTTAAAGATATAGGTGGACGAGTATTGGCTGAGCTGGAGGGGAGGGGTAAATTGTGATAGGTGGGGAGCGGAGTGAGCCTGCAGAGCAAACAGAGTGGGTTAGAGCAAGTAAAGGATGAAAATCACAGAGACAATCAGCAGCAAGAGATAGTAGCAGAGCTGTAGGAATTCCAGGTGAGTAGGGAAACTACTACAATAGTTAGATTTCAGGGAATAGTGGTGAGGGGAGAGGGGAAAGTAGCTAATAGAGGGGTAAGTACAAGACAGTCAGATACAGAAAGGAGGGGAAAATAAAGTTAAACAGGTTTTGATACTGGAGAGGGGAGTAAGGGATATAACACAAGCAAGTGAAGGGTGTCACCTAGAGGTCAGAAGGTGGATTTAAGTGAGTTGGTAGGGTAGAGAAGGGCAAGAAGAGATAACTCAGTTCTTAGTTACAAAGGAAGAGAGGAGTTACTACATAGGGGGAGAGCAGGGTCTGGCTGCTGGGTTCCTGGTTCAGGATCGAGTCTTATACAGACACTAGAGAATTCAGACTAATATTAGAACAAATACAGTAAACAGTTTGGTTGTTGGGTCAAAACATACTTCCTTGAATCCTTTGGCAGGAGGGACTTTGAGTTTAGGATGAAAGTATCCTAGGGATGCAGTTGAGATAGCAGGATTGATTGGAAGGGGGTCCTTATTGACCAGGCAGGTAGGTTCTCAGTCGTAATGCAGGAGGGAGTTTAAAAGTTCCTTAAATCCTTTGGCAGGAGGGACTTTGAGTTTATGATGAAAGTATCCAAGGGATGCAGTTGAGATAGCAGGATTGATTGGAAGGGGGTCCTTATTGACCAGACAGGTAAGTTCTCAGTCGTAATGCAGGAGGGAGTTTAAAAGTTCCTTGGATCCTTTGGCAGGAGGGACTTTGAGTTTAGGATAAAAGTATCCTAGGGATGCAGTTGACATAGCAGGATTGATTGGAAGGGGGTCCTTATTGACCAGGCAGGTAGGTTGTCAGTCGTAATGCAGGAGGGAGTTTAAAAGTTAAAAAAATATCCTGCAGGGGCCAGGGGCACACAGCAGCCAGGGGGAGATGCAGAATAATAAAAGATCATGTTTTCATCCTAAAATTTAGTATCTTTTAAACACAAATCCCAAAAGTACTTATGCTCTACACAAGAAGCTATTCCATGTCACTTCTGTTTTATGAGTGTTGGTAATATCAGGACAATATCTTACCTTGAGCATAGGTCATTTGAGAATCAAGTGATACATTTACTGCATACAAAATGTCATTTGGAAATGCTGTTTCATATAAATCTTCTTCTAAACTATAACTGCAATAAGTATTAAAATAATTTTTTGTGTATATTTCTATTCAAGAAAACAAAGCTATAACATTTTCACTTCTTTACTGTCACTACAAAACTTTGTTATAAATGTAGCTATAAAAAATACTGTTCCTTAATTCATGCCCGCTTATACTCTTATATGACATTAAGTCTTATTTGCTTGGGTAGTTAAATACTATTAAATTTTAGGGTCTATCTCATATGAGCAAAAGTTTAAAAACACGAATGCTCACAATCTCGAAACCACCAGACCTCGAAGTGCTTAGTCTGAGATCTTGATACAGTGAAGACTGGAACATTTGCCCTTTCCTCACTGTAGTGCAATCTTGGAGTTGGTATATATATTTAGTGGGGGTGTGTGGGGGGCTGCTTAATAGCAAGTTCGAGGTCCAGTAGTTTAGAGATTGTGAGCGTTTGTGTTTTTAAACTTTCGCTTATATGATATAGACCTGGATTTTATCTAGCTTATAATCTTGGAAAAAATAATTTCTGACTTTTTAGACTATTTCTTCTATAACCTTTGGCAATAAAAATGTTTGTTATCGCAATCCATCTGCAGCTCATTATTTACCATCCGTGTATTCATTCATTCTTTCATTCTGTTGTTAGGCAGGTAGGTGGAGCAGTCTAGGGGATCCTGTTGCTGTCATGACCCAAACACAAGACAGTCAGTTTTAACATTTTATATATATTGTAAAACTCACAGATACATATATCTGGTATATGCAATAATAGTCATACAGAAGTCAGTAGCTGGATAACACTGAAATCCATCTTAAGAGCATGACAGTTTGTTAAGATAGTTTTCAGAAACTTTGATAACATAATTTTATGGAAAAGTCACAGTGAGTGAGATGTCTTAATATAAAACCTTTTAAAATTAACACTGTTTAACCATTACCTATGTAAGATCCACCAGAAGAAATTTGGATGTCTATAATCCATTTTGAAAGCTAGGAAAAGTGCATCTCTTACTTAATTTAGAAGTGGGAGAATTCCATGTCATTGGAGTTATATTGGAAACAATTACCTGAGTGAACAAAGTGAGGTTTGTACCTAGCTGAAACCTCAGTGGGTATGGAAATAAAGTGGAGAGTATTTTACCTGCAAGAAAGGACCAGGCATTCAGGCATAATATATTATAAATTAACAAACAGAAAAAGAGAGATTCTCTCTCAGTATTAAAACAGCAGCTAGCACATTAAAGTACTGTGATGTAGTCTGAAAATGGACATGACATAATGAGTCTACAAATCTCATTTAAAATGATCTGAAGAGTGTCAGTGTTTTAACAACTGCCAAATGGTATTAGATGTAGACAATGCTCAAGCTTTGCAACTAACATGTCCTTGGCTATGACTAGAACATGTCCACAGCAACGTGATAATTTTGTAACAGAACTGTAGCTGACAAAGGACTTTTTAATTGTGAAGTGTACATGAAGGTGGGGTTATAGGAATGGTTCAAGGAAAACATCTTGATATTTTTAAGTCTGAGGGGTCAATTAATAGGAATGAGGCTAATGTAAGCTATTGCAGAGTTCCATTCAGGACAGTAATTGTTTAGTGGTATTTGCAGTAAACCAAGACTAGAATGCGTTTAGATCTGACGGCAGCTGATCTTACATCTGAAAATAATATTTGCTGCTTTATAACACAAGAAGGTTGTCTGCAAAGAGACTCAGCAGAATCTGATCAGATTTATACAAATGAGTAAAATCCCAATTATAGGGTTTGTGGAATACCCAGAGTAAAGGTTATAAGGTTTAGAAAAAGAGATATCAAAATGCACTTTGATGTATCTGTTGGAATGATAGAACAATCAGTTGAGGGTAGAATATCAAAATGTAGAGAAGAAATCCTGAATAGAAAAATGCATGGTCAGCAGTCTCAAAAGTGCATTTGTGACCTATGACCTAGTCCCATAACCATGCCCTTGTCCATGGTCAGGAGGCTATCATATGCACTCTGGAGGGGAATTGTAGCAGTGATGTAATCAGGTCTGAAATCATGCTTGACACCTGCACAAAGCCCTTGATACTGCAAGAATGAAATTATTTGAATGTACATTTATTTATTTGACATTTGTTTACTGGGAAAGTCTAACTGGGCCAGATAGTGCCCATTTTCAGCAGAAGCCCAGGGAGAAAAGCTCCACAATCACTATCTTTCAGAAATCAATTACAGATATTTTAAATCACAAAGTATCATGTTACACTACAACACATAGGAGTAAACAATGGTGTAATGAGAAAAACATAGAACATATGCTTCGTACTAGACTGTAATGAAAAACAATAAATGAGGTTTGGTAACAAACCAATTTGTCCAGGGACATCTTCAAAGGGCCTTTCCAGTCAGTCGGTGCATGTGTTTGGAGAGGTACATATCAAATGGGGCATTATACTCAATTATTGGCCTAATGAGGGAGGAGTACTTTATCATATGAATCCAGTATTCAAGATGAGCCTCTCACCCTCTCGCTCCCTCTCTCCCTATCTCTCGCTCCTATCAAAGCAGCATTAAAGATGGGCCTCTCTTCTCAAATCAAGCCAGTATTGAAAGTACGTCTCTTTATTTTACTTAGTTTTTTTTAATATATGAAGTTTAATAATAACACTTTTAACAAGTTATGTTTTTTTATAACGTCTGTGCTGCTTTTTTGTCAAAACGCTCTATTGAAAATCGTAATGTCATCAAATTCAGTGAAGAACATAAATAATAAGGTAAAAGATTTTTGTAACAATTTAATAATAGCACACAATCTTTAAAAATATATACAATAATTATGCAAAAACAGGTGTACACAATTTTCAATATGGGAACATTCAACTGATAAATAAAAATTCACTGCTGTTATGGTATATGAAGTTATTAGCCAAGTTAAAAAAGAAATAACAAAATACCAAGGTAGCATTTTTTAAACTCTTTTCCAAGTCTATCCTGGATATAATAACAAGCACTTATGATACAATACCATGTACAAGCAGATTACTTAACATTAATGATGCAGTTTGAAAAAGATTAAAGGATATAACAACTATATAGTTGTTATGTTTCTCAAAGACAAAAGCCTAGACAAGCATATCATTCTGATATTAAAAGATTGTCTGTCGTAAGGAATTTTTTAGACAGATCATTGTTTTGAATGAAAACAGTTCAGTCTTAAACAAGCACCTTCTATTAGGTCTAAGTCTCAGATCATTCTTATTCACAACAATGTGAGATCTTGAGGTGTTTGCTTGGTCAGTCATGACATCATCTTGTTGGTCCAAGTGTTTGTCCACTGGATCTTCTTTATTCACTAGCTCTCCTGGTCTCGAGGAACATAGTATCTGGGCCTACCTGACACAACAGTAAATTTGATTCCATTGGTCTTTATGCCAAACTAACTGAGCATTTGAAAATTTCTCTGGCAGGAGAGGAAGAGATAGGGTGAGGTAAGGTAAATGTCTTGAGGTACCATAGTATCTTTAGCATTGCTGTTGTAGTAACATATTACAGATTTGATAGTTTTTACCATACATTCCATCTTATCATATCATATCTCAAGCCCTAAAGGATTATGTCATTTGTCCTTGGTTACCACATAACAGTATGAAACTGTACTTCATGGAGTCTTTTATATATTTGGTTACAGAGATAGTCAGGAAAATCATTCTGTTGAATTTGAATAACAGTTCTCGCGATTCATGAATTTCATGTCAGAAAATGTGTATTTTCTTTGCATCTGTCTGTTTTGTCATTTTCATATTTATATTATTTGTAATTTTAAATTATTTTCAGTGTTATAGGTAAAATTCTGAATTATATTTTCAAGTCTAGTAAACAAGTTATCATATTGTCCCACAAATATCAAATGAAACATTCATACTCATGTTTATATCTGCACTCTGTGATCCTACAGTATAACCCATTGCATTTCTTGTAGATCACAGACTGTACTGAATACATTCATCAATTAGTGTCTGTGTGAGCATACAAATCATAGCATCATGAACATGAGTTATATGCACTATGAGTCTGGATTACTGCCTTTATGAATAATCAAGTTCTGTGCAAGTCTGAAAATCATAACTTGCATGACCCTGCAAAATATGCTGACTGACTGCATAGTGGTCTCTTAATGCTCTGCACTTATATCCACACACTGTGAAGTCACTTTATCATGCTTAGTTGTTCAGAAACAGACCTCAAAACATTTGTTTGATATACTGAAACAACTTGAAGTTATAAATTGCATTATTTATTTTTATATGCACAACATAGCTCTCTTTGGCTAGTGGTTTGATATTGTGAACAGAAAAACTTAATGAAGCTTTCAACCATAACAGTGAGCTCTTAAAACCAAGTTCTCTGTGAGTACTTCCAGTTCTAATATTGCATAATGTTCTGATATGAAATTTAAATGAAGTAAGTGTGCCATTTATACATAGCTTCTTATTCCAATTATTTTACATACTGATGCTTTTTATGCAGAGTAAACGAACTGCATATAAGGCCAGATTCATGAATAACTATAACATGTGTACGCTAAGTGCACACCATTCTGAGTGAATAGACAACACAAACAATTCCAGCCTTCTACCTCCTAAACTAAACTTAGTTTCCCTACTAATTTTCTTGCAGCCATAAATTTTGAGGGGGATTCATAAACGTTAGCACAAAGTGCAGACTATGTGTACATGTAATGTAATCTGTCTGAGTGAACAGATAGCACAAGCAATGTAGTAGATATGTTCTTGAGTACAGATTAGTTTACACAGTGTAGACATTCATAAATCTGGCCTGTAGTGTCAAAAAACATATTTTGGATATAAAGATATATTGAAGTTTTTTCTTTTTTTTAATATATACAACAAGATTATATTTCCAACTACCGGGTACTCTTCTCACAAGCAACTTTCCCATGTATGGGGGAGAGTCTTGGTAAGGTCATGGCATTCCTCATATGTTCCACATTAAATGTCTTTTCTCTAATCAGTGCACATATATTGCATTGCACTCTAAGAAGTGTGACACAGGAGTGGAAGGAGGACATGGCTGGAATCACAGAATCAAGGGGCAGCAAGAAGGGGATGGGGCCAGTAGGTGCCTAGAAATAGGTTATTAATAAATGACAGACAAGAGAGAGAGAGAGAAAGGTGGAGTAGCAAAAATACTTAAAGGAGGACATCGGATGTGAGATCACAGAGGCAGAAGGGGATCCAAACCAAGAATAAGGAAGGGAGTGGACAGGATCAGAAACTAGAGCAAGTGACCTATCAGTTAAGGTGCAAGATGGGTGGGAGAGATGCTGGACTGATACAGTGCATTATTATGAGATGCAACAAGGGAGGACTTGCAGAATGGGAGACTGGGGGGGAGCAAATGAGTGGGTAGGAGGAAGAATGTAATACTCATGGGACATCTGAATCCTCTGGGAGCAAACTGAGAGATTCTGAGCTTGAGGATAGGGGAGCAGCATGACTTTCATCAATACATGTAAGACTGAACCTGAAAAGATAGAAATAGGGGTGTGCTTCAAAAAATGTAGAGGGTAAAATGCATGCCCATTTTAAGGCAATGTTTCTCAAGAGTAATCATGTCACTGTGTGATGTACAGTAGGTAGATGGGTAAGAGCACAGAGGCAAAGGCAATGATGATATTTCAGAGCAGTGGATAGTGCAGTGATAGGGGAGATAGCGAAGGCTGACTCGAAGTAAACAACCTCTGGGATTAGGTCAGGGGAAGAGCATTCAAGGCTGTGACAAACGCTGTGAAAAATAGGCAAAGTGGCAAAAAGGAAGACAAACGAAGCCGCACAGCAATATAAGGCTAGCAATGAGGGCAAAAAATAGGGCCTACAAAAACGGAAAAGGAGGGATGGGGAAAGAGATGAGACACATTACGAGGATGATAATCAAAAAGGGAGAAATATGATGACAAGAGACAGAGGCACAAGCTGAAGATGAATTAGCAGGAGGGATCAAGAAGGGAAACAGTAGATTTTTTTGTGTATGCAGCAAAATGAAGGAAGGAAGGGGCAGAACTATCCAGGCTGAACAAACCTGGGACAAAGAGCTCAGAAGACTAGAAAAACTTTAATGCACTTGTTTGACCAAAGTGGTGAAATAACTGTCAGTAAATCAAGCCATTTACCTTCCCGTATTGTAGCCTACCTCACAGAACAAGGAGGAGTGGATATGGCATGCCTTGGATGTACATAGTCAATTGAGATTTTCCCTTGAAAGGAATAAGACAGGAGCAAAATCATATCTTTTTTCAAATGGTAGGAAGGGGAAGCCAGTCTACAAACAGGCTGCATCTGCATGTCCTGGTCATTGCATCTACTTCTGTTACTTCTTCCATAACAAGACTATATTAGGGCATGTGATGGCTTCAGTACCCCATACCATTTTAGGAAGCAGCCACCTTGTCATCTGTCCGTGATTTTTTCAAGCATTATAATCTGGTCATTACCTCTAGAGGCAATGCAGGATTTGCCAGAGACATACTACAGGGACTACTGTAACCCTCATCTTCTCAGAGCCACACAGCTGCTGGTTTATAACATCTGTGAATCCTCCCAAGTGTTATCACTACTGCAGCAGTGAACAATATGAATATAGTATAGTTGTATTAGAAACTTAACATAATTACAGATGTTTGACTACATTTCTATTGCAATAATATTTCCCTCCCCATCCATCTTCTTCCTTTTCTGTGGACATTTTGCAATTAGAAGGGGTACCCAGTTACCTTTCCATCTATCTTATTTCTCTCTCTGCCACCCATTCAAGATTTGCCCCGCTTTATGTGGACCTAACACATGGGGAGGCAGTTTTAGGGGATCTTCTAGTTGGGCTGCTTATCTAGGGGCATATTCCTCCTCGGAAGTTTATGCTTTGGTGTCTCAGCTCAGGTACCTGAAAGATAACAAGCTAAGAAAGAAAGAATCAAAGTAGTGGAGGCAAGCATCCCTCTTATAAGAGAGACCTACTGAAGTCCAAGAGAGGGCATCTGCCCAGCTAAAATAGGGAATTTCAAAGCTCTGAAAGTTGGGCCAGATATTTGTCATTCTGTGACAGAAGTCTCAAGTGTTATCACTACTATAAGGGGTAACAGTGTGATGACCATAGTACGGCAGTGTTAGGGGCTTACATAATTATAGATGTTTGAGTGTGTTTACAGTTGCACTAATATTTCCCTCCCTCAACCCCTCCTCATCCTGTCATTAGGAAGGGTACCAAGTCATTTATCCCTCTGCTGTCTTTCTCTTCTACCCTTACAAGGCAGCCCATCTTCTGGTTGTCCTACCACCAGGAGGGGGAGTCTTGGACATCCTTCTGGTTTGGTTGACATAGCTGGAATCATATGCCACCTGGGCAGCTCATACTTTGGTGTGTCAGCTCAGACCCCTGAAGGCTGACAGGGAAAGAAAGGTCTAAACCAGTTGAAGATATGCATCTCTAAACCAGAGACCTGCTGATTTCCACATGTAAGGCCATCTACCTGGCCTAGAGGGGAGAGGTGCAAAGTTCTAGAAGTCAGGCCAGATGCAGTTCTTCTGTGGTGGGCATTCTATATGTTATCACCACTGCAAGAAATAGCATAGAACTCTTTATGCTTACAACAGGAACGTGCATTTCTACTCAGAAATGCATTTAAAAAATAGATGTGATAGAAAATATAAGTGCATTGTCCAAGAGACATTGTAAAATATGTAGACTTTAATGAACTGCATTGCACAATTCTGCTATATTAGGTCATTCATTTTTGCTTCTTAAAAGGAAGATGTAAGATGTGTGTCCTCTTTCTTTAAATTATTGGTGGCACCAGTATGTCGATCATGAAGTAGGTCTTTTTCTGTGCACTAGACACCTTCAAAAATCACATGTGATGAGGTGGGAATTCAGAAAATTGTATGAAAGAGTAAATCAAACCTAAAAAGAGGACATATCTCCAAACATAGGGACATTATATGTAGGTGTAAATCAGATCTGAAAACAGGAACATTCCTCCAAAACAGGGATAGTTGAGAGATCTTAAACTAATACACACACACACACACATATATGTGTATGTGTGTGTGTGTGTGTGTGTGTGTGTGTGTGTGTGTGTGTGTGTGTGTGTGTATATACATATATATATATATATATATATATATATATATATGTATATACAGATATAGATATAGATATATATATATATATATATATATATATAGATATAGATATATCTATATATATATATATATATATATATATATATATATATATATTGATTAAATATATATAGATATATACATATATATATGTACATATATGTACATATATCTCATAACACCATTAGCACAAAAGTACAAACACCTATTAAAAACTTAAGAAACGTTTGCTATTTTGAAAGGAATATATATATATATATATATGTATATATATATATATATATATATATATATATATATATATATATATATATATATACATACACGCTAGGCTATTCTGGGTGTTTTGGTCAGTCTTTTATTCATTTAAATGTGATTTAAACAGGCAGATTGAAAAATCTCTAATGGTCAACAGGCCACACTGCTTTGCTAGATATGGTCTTTAACTGTCTCCTCTAGGCTTTTGGATATTGCAAAGGCTCTTGCCTCCCCCATAGTGCCTTTTTTAGGCAATGTCAAAACAACAAAATTTCAAACTCAAGGTTCTGCTGCTTAATGCTAGATGTCTAAACATGAAGAAGCTTCAAATAAAATTCATTAATACAACAGATTTATGAAAAACATTATACAGACTAAAAAAAACATGGGTCGTTGGGAAAAAGACACGACTGACGAAGTGTGAAAATATAATGAACAACATCTAGAGAATTTTGATAGGCCTAAAAAAGAAACATGGACGTGAGAAAGAAAGAGAGATCTGATATGGTGCAATGTTTATACAAAGGAGAAAGCCAAATTAATCAATACAAGAGAGCAGCCCCAAAGATATTCAAAGAGAAATACAAGCAAATGTATCCCAACATGGAAAATCACACAATACAAAACATAAGATCACAAAGAGGGAATGTAGAACACAAGATGAATAAAGTACAACTTAAAAATAGAAGTTGAAGTTAAGCAATGCTTGCGAAGTGAAGGATTTAGTGCAGAAAATCTAACTTTGATAACATCATAGCAAGATAGAGCAATGGATCCCCAATTTAAGGAGAAACCAGTGGAGCGGGAAACATCTGATCAGGTGCCATATGAAGATACGTTGGAGCCTCCCATAGAAAAGCTGTATAAAAGTTCAGTTAGAGTTGCACAACAAGGGAAGGAACAGGAAACTGTGGCAACTCTGACACAGTCAATGTTGTGGAGTGATAGGGCAGTGACTTCCCATATGAAAGAGCAACGGATGACCCAGCATGAAACTGAAGAGTATATGGTACAGGAAGATGCTGTGGAAATTTCTATAGCATGCCCACAGGAAATGGATAACAAAGAATTGCCCTCAGTTTAGAAGAAAATTATCTAGGAGAGGAGTTGCTTGATTTAATAGAGATGGACCGACATGTTAAGTTCGATGAAAGAAATTACAGAAAGTCAATAAAACCTAAAAAAAGTTAATGTTTGATAAAACATGTGAACACAGTAATTAGGACTGTTCATAGAGATTCATGCAATATAACAGAAGTAAATAGGGCATATTACTGTGCAGCTAAATTAATAACAGATAAAGTCTTATCACAAAACCATAGGGCAGTAAGGGAAAGGAAGGGGAGAAATCAAAAGCCATCATGGAAGTATCGACTAGAGAAAACTACAAAGAAATTAAGAGAAGAAATGTCACTGTTAGAAGAGTATAGAAGAGGGAACAGATCAACAAAAATACTCGGAAAGATAGATGTGATAAAAGCAATGTGCAGTATCAGAACAGATCAGGATCTATTGTGCACTATCATAAATAATAAATTAAAAATATTAGCACAGACAGAAAGCAAAGAGGATATGTAGATAAATATAAAGGAAAAGTACAAAATAAACAATTTATTGATAACCCAAAAAAGTTTTATAGAGAACTGGGTAACAAGGCAAAAGGATTTGAAACACTACCCAAAAAGGAAGAAATGGACACATTTTGGAGAAATATCTAAGACGATCCTGTGGAAGATAACAAAGATGCTAAATGGATAGAAGGAGTAAATTAAGTTGTTCAAATGTACAGGATATCAAATGGGATGAAATAATGGCTACTGATATTGAAACAAAGTTAAGAAAAGCTCCTAATTGGAAAACCCCTGGGCCCAAATGCAGTACCTAACTTCTGGCTAACAGTATTAACATCTTTACATGAAGATTTAGCCATGAATAAGAATTTATAAGCACACCCTGAACAGACAACAGCCTTGTTAACAACAGGAAAAACAATGCTCCTACTTAACAGTAAACCTGCAAGCTATCCTAAAAACTATAGGGCAATAACCTGCCTTCCGAAGACATATAAATTATAGACTGGAATTAATGCTGACAGAGTTTATAGTCATTTTGAAGAAAACTCAGTAATGAAAATAGAACAAAAGGGTAAAAAAAGAAAGTCATATGGAACAAAGGATCATTAGTTAAATAAAGTCATAATAGAGAACTGTAAAAAGGAGAAGAATCTAAGTATGGCATAGACTACAAAATGCATTTGACAATATCCCACATTCATGGATAAAATAGTACTAAAAATGTATACACCCTACATGATCGATTACATTATAGTGACCATGAAACAGTGCCAGACCACTTTGAAGTTAAGCCATGATAAATGACAAATTATTATTCCAGCTGTCCATTTGTTTTTTCCACTTTTTGGATTTATCAGTTTGTTGTGGAACTTATTTACCTATTATTCTAGGGATACAATTCAAAGGGGGGTATTCCAGAGTGACTCTCTGTCACCAGTACTCTTTTATCTTGCCCTTAACCTATTAAGTTACCTACATAACAGATTAGGCCATGGCTATAATATGGTTCTCAGAAAACAACAAAACAATGTGTAAAGACTTCTCATCTCCTTTTTGTAGATGATTTAAAACTGTATAGTTCATCAAATGAGGAACTGAAAGCACAACTGCAAGTGGTTAAAACTTTTTCAGATGACATACGAATGTCATTTGGTCTTGATAAATGTGCAAAAGCACCCTTTAATGCAGGAAAGCTTCAGCACCAAGAAAACATCAGTTTGGGACAGGAATGTGATATAAAGAACTTGAGCAAGTGGGATTGTATAGACATTTGGGAATTGATGAAGGATCAGCTATAAAACATGACCAAATGTTAAATAAAACTTAGTAAGAAATATTTTAGAAGACTAAAATTAATACTGAAAACAAAGTTGACATCTAGGAACAAAGTCCAAGCTATAAACCAATTTTCTCTTCCTGTCCTAACTTACAGTTTTGGAGTGAATGACTGGGCCCAAAAGGCATTGGATCGGTTAGACAGGAAAACAAGAAGAATGATTCATGCTCATCAAATGATTTTAAAAATCGGTATATACCAAGACTATATTTTCCCCATTCTGAAGGCCTCCTCGAAATTCATTACATGTATACATCTACAAATGTGGGACTGTATACATATCTGCTGACCTCACTATATCCAAAAGTAGTGAAAGTTTTGAAGCACGAGGAGAATAAGTCAAAGATGAGTTTACTGAAGTAGATAAAATTCAGGAAGCAACTGAATGTGCCAAAAAAATGAAAGAATATAAGGTGGAGTATCAGATGAGAAGGCAAGAAATGTGGAAAATGCATTAATAAAGTTGCAAACACAGAAAACTCTTGGGACAACCTCATGTTGACCAGGATCGAACACAGAAATGGTTAAGGAGAGGTGTATTTAAAGCAAAAGATGAAAGGCTAATATTGAGTAGCCCAGGACAGTAGACTGTATACACATTGGTTTACAAAGTCCATTGAACATGTGGGAGAAACAGACAAATGTAGGTTTTGTAAAACCGAATTGGAAACAATTGCACACCTCATTGCTGATTGTGACATATTAATGACACAAAGACAGTATACTGAAAGGCATAATAATGTGGCAAGACTGTTGCACTAAGGATTGTGTAAACATCATGGTACTGAAGTGGCTGAAAAACACTGGAAACATGAGCCACAAAGCATAATAGAAAATGAAAAAGTATACATCAGATGGGATCAATCATTACCAACAGTTCAAAAGACAGATGCGAGAAAACCAGATATAGTGGTCCATGAAAAGAAGACAAAAGTAGCATTGATTATTGAAATTACTACACCCAGTGACTACAGTGTCTTACGTACAGAGAGACATAAAGTCATAAAATATCAGGATTTGCAAGAAGGATACCCAGACAGTTGCAATAGTGGTAGGAGCAACGGGTCTTATAAAAAAGAATTTACAATCATATGTAGATATGTTACCAATGCATGTAATAAAATGCAGAATGAATCATTACTGGGCACATTGTGGGTGCTGCAAAGGCTACTTCTGGCTAACATCAAAGATTGAAACAATATTAATTCCATGAATTTAAATCATACTTTGACTTAGGAATGGGGTCCATTTTTATCATGGTATTTGAAACCCAAAAGAATTGGAGAAATTAAAAAAATTATGGATTAACCCTTATGACACCAGATGGGCAGCCAACTGACTCACCAACAGAACACACACTGTCAAAGTTGGTGCCTCTACCTCTACCAGTAGACCCATCACCGGTGGCACACCACAAAGTTCTGTGCTGGGAATTTTACTGTTAGGAATCTACTTCTCTGAATCACAGGCTAAATTAGACAGTCTTTGGCTTACCAAGTTCATTGATGACTGCAAGTTGGTTGCAATCACTGAGTCCCCCAATGATGTCAACATACTACAGGAAGGGTTAACACGAACAAATGACTGGTGCCAAAGCTACAATCCAAATCAAAATGCAAAACAGTGCTTTAATATTCCCTTTGGCAAAGTAGAATTCCCTGCAAACTATAGTATTTTCAACTCCTCCCCCCCAAGCTCAAACCCAGTGGTGTGAGACCTAGGAACACAAGTAGATAGCAATCTGAACTTTGACCACCAAATTTCTTCTGTGGTAAGGAAAGCATTCTACATTGCACACCTTATAAGTAAGGGCATCACATCCAGGTCTAAGGATGTTATAACTCCATTGTACTTGACCTTCATCAGACCACTAATAGGGTACAGTGCTTCCTTTTGCATGCCCCTCAACAGACACTTGCAGCAGCAAGAAAATACAGGGCCTCCAAACCATGACATACGTGGATAGACTAAAAGCTCTGTCACTGTACATATATCATATATGCTGCTGAAAGGAGACTTGTGTCTGGCCTACAGGGCAGTCTCTGACCCTGCTCTGATGGATATGTTTTACATACACAAATCTAACAGCACAAGAGTCACTCACTCTAGCGATCTTAACCTAGCCTGTGACATTAACAAAACATGCTGGACAGACAAATGTGTCTCCCAGAGACTGCCACTTCTCTGGAACAAATTTCAATTCATGTGAAGCAGAGTTCCTCACTGACCCTATTCAAGCGCAACCTAGATAAATGGATGGAAGACTGCAAATTCACCCCAGGAATGGCACCCATGTCCCTCATGGACAGGGGGAGTCAGTGCTGACCATAGAGTTCTACAAAATATGTTCCCTTACTAAGGACAGATGGGGCAACTTGAGATTACCATGGCTAGGCTTGTAAGGGCTCTAGGGTCGTTATCCTAGTAACCTCCTATGAACCTATGAACTTTATATTTTAAATATAAAAAAAATACTATCAAGTATACATATACGTGTACATCCCTCTTTGAGCAGGCATGAGTTATGGTTTGACCATGGCATCTGCATCCTAAGAAAGGAGGTTTACAGGTTAGACAATTTTTGGGGAAGAATCTACTTTCTTCAGGACAGAATTAACTTAATGAGCACAATGCTGCTTATCGATCTGGCATTACCTTTAACAAGACAAAACTTTGGTTGAGGGAAAGAAATTTCCACACCATCTAATTAACTGGCCATGATATTTTAGACTATTGAAAGGCATTAATCTTGAGACTCTCTAATAAAAATGGAGAGAATCTTCTGTGTCAAAATGTGAGACAAGTTCTCATATTTTGGGCTAAGATGAAGTTTGATTGTACAACACTGGCACTGAAAGAAAAAAAGGTGTTGTGTAACTGAAGATGGAAGGGTGGATCTGTCGGGACAAATTCAGATTTCAGTTGTAGCTGGTTTCCAGAAGCTGCTGTCAGAATCCTCCACTACAGCTAATGGAGCCAGTACCATGGCTCGACAGAATATGATGTTACTAAGCTATTTTCCACCCAGACATGAGCTTTGCCCCTTAAATGGCAATGCAAAATAAAAGCATAACTTGCATAGATCATGTCTTGTGCAAACTGTCTTAAAAAAGAAATGTGTGTGTGAATTAATAATAAGGAATAGGTGAAGTTTAATTTAAGTACAGACTTATTAAATAATTATAAAATAAAGCTTAATTAAAAAAAATATATTGTGATATAAAAGGCGGCAATAACTCTGACATCACAAACTTCCGTCCCATAGCCATACTCTCCCCCATCTCAAAAATACTTGAAAAATGTATCCATGCTCAGCTCTTAGATCACTTAGTTAAACACCACTTAATTTCTCCCACTCAACACGGATTCAGGCCCGGCCATAGCACCAAAACCGCCCTTATTTCCTTCTTGGATACAGTCAATAAATCTCATGATGCTGTCTCCTTAGTCTCAGCTCTCTTTCTTGATATTTTTAAGGCATTCAACACCATTTCACATTCTCTACTAATTACCAAACTCTCCAGCCTAGGATTACCCCCCCCCCCCACCCCAACCCTTCAATGGTTTACCAATTACCTCAATAATAGACAGCAATCCACCAAATGGTAATACTCCTCCTCCCCCTTCATTCCTACAAATACAGGTCTCCCCCAGGGTTCTATACTGGGTCCCCTCCTTTTCAGCATATTCATCAACAACTTCCATCAAACTCTAACAGATAGCTCCATCATCCAATATGCTGATGACTCAACTATAATCTGTTCCTCTAAATCTCTCTTACAGCATCTGACCCAAGAAGCATTCAACTTGACTGAGATCTGGATGTCCAAAAATCACCTAGCCCTTAACCCCCCCAAAAAAAACTAAACTCTTATTATTTACCCCCTCAAAAACTAGCCATAGTGACAAATCTCAGTTTACTGTTACCTCCCAAAATAACACTGTCTTAGAAGTTGTCCCTAGTACAAAACTGCTAGGAGTCATTATCGACGACAATTTAACTTTCGACCTTCATATCCACAGTAACATAAAGAGAACACATCAAAAGCTGGGTGCCCTATACAGGCATAACTACTTCCTCAGCCTCTCCACCAAAAAGGCCCTAGCCTCTTCATTTATTCTCCCTACTCTGCTGTATGGCACCCCCATCTTCACCAACCTACAATCCTGCCTAAAACGTAAACTTGACTCCTGCTACAATAAAATCACCAAATTTGCTACAAACTCTAAATACTCCACACACCACTGCTCTTCTCTGCAATAACTCAGTTGGCTAGAATCTCCCCACCACCTCACATACCTACAATTAACTACAACCCACAACTTAATCTTTCAGCCAGAAAGCTACCCTTCCCTGTCATCCTTACTGACTACATACTACCCCATTCAACACCTCAGGTCAAAAAACAAAATGTTGCTGTCTGTAGTGAAATCCAAACTCTCAGCTGGCAAAATGCTATGTTCATATGCTGTCTCCAAGCTATGGAACACTCTTCCTCCCTCTCTCAGAATGATCAGCGATCAAGCCATCTTCAAAAAATCCTTAAAATGACATCTCTTCTCTCAACGGATGTGCTCCTGTTCCCTACCAAACACCTAAACACCTGATTTCCCACACTAGGTTCCTAGCTCTACCTACTTCCATAAGTTTTTCACCTATTCTCTTCTATTTCCCTCCTGCTTCTCTCGCCCACCTACTTCACAGTTCCATCTCAATCCTTTTCCTCCTGGTATGTACTTGTATATCTGCACCCTTGTGCTTTTAGCCTCATACTACTATATACCCCTATCCTGCACATATCCCATAAACCTCCTCATCTTCCTTTCCTGCTCACTACTATCTATTTACTTTGCCATATCTACTATCTCACCATCACGCTGTACCTTTCCACTGTCTCCATTTGCCACATATCTACCTCCCACCTTACATCCATCCCATGCACTTCCTTTCTCACTAACACACTAACACCTTTGATAGAAGTTAATATGCTAATATTTGATGTGCATAATCTTTGTTACACATATGTTTACAATTGCTTTGCAAATATTTTCTATGTATCAGCATTGTTCATTTGTATTTTATTGTCTCTTGTATGTCATTTTCTTGTGCTTTGTATATTGTGGAGCTTTTCTCCCTGGGCCTCCACTGAAAATGGACTCTTCTTAGGCCCGGTGGTCTTTCCCGGTAAACAAATGTAATCAATAAATAAATAAATAAATAATAAAAAGAATAAGAAAACAGTTGAATAACAGTATAATCTATGAGTAAGCTGTATAAATCCAGAAGAAGATGTTAAGGTTTGTATGTAACAAAATTTATAAATATATAATTAATAAATAAAACCATTTTATCCTGTAAGACATGGTAGCTGGTCCAGAATTATATAATGCAGAAGTACATAGCTACATTTCAGAAGAACAAAATATTCCCCCTGAAGAAATCAGATCATACAACTCTGTGCTTAAAGGGCAGATATTACCAGGGGTGCAGACACTGGTGATTTCCAATGCATTATCTAAAGAAAATAACATTTTGTGCTCAGGGTAAAAAGCATTGTGTGCACATTTTTATGCTGCGCTGTGAAAATCAGGCTATATCAGAGAAGAGTAGAATGGCTTGAACAATCACTTTGTGAAAGAGGTATTAACCAGAAATGGGGAAATGTGGGCTGGAGAGAGAGAAAGAGAAGGAAATGTATTGAAATTCAATAAAAGCGAGAAAATACCTGTGAATAGCTAATGAGTGTACATTGACTGAGCAGGCAGTGTTACTACAGGTTAAATGACAAACTGGACAAATAAAAGTGAATAAAGAAGAATACAAAATGGCTTACTTTGAAAATGATACACATCACAGAAGGACCTAGCCCAGGGGTCTGCAACCTGTGGCTCTGGAGCTGCATGTGGCTCTTCCACCCCTCTGCAGTGGCTCCCTGTAGCTTTGAAAAATAATGGTCACTTTACCGCACAACACACACACACACACACACACACACACACACACACACACACACACACACACACACACACACACACAGTTACGTCTCAACTGTGCAGATTTTCACAGAATGTCCTGACTTTTGCCTCATATTTTTGGTCTGTTTCTCATAAAATTGTGGTTTTCTGGCAAATCATTGAGGCTGAAGTCGGAAAAATAGACAGACATTTGAGTTTCCGACTTCATGCCCTTTAGAAAATTCATGCTAGTGCAAAATATGTTATTCTATAAACTTTCTAAGTTTGTAAGAGCAATATTTAAAAACTGTCCCTATTTTTAGGCCTTTGTGCCCCACTATTTATGGCTTTGTCCAGATTTCTTGTTCCAAGAGGTTGAGAGATATGACACACACACACACACACACACACACACACACACACTCTGAGAGTGATCGAGCAATCCCAACAAAGGAACAAAAATAGGGACGAATTTAAAATATTGCTCTTATAAACTTAGTTCTTTTATATTTAGGAATAACTATATATAGGTTCATAGGTTCATAGGTTCGTACTAGGCTATCTGCCCTAGGGCATTTATAAGCCTATCCAGAGTGTGTGTGGCTTTCACCACCCCTTAGGATGAGAATACTATACCCATTTAGGGTTAAGTTTATTGTGCCTCTGTCTAGTAGTGACACAGAGATGACCCCCGGGGTAAACCTACGATCTCCCATCCACTCGTCAAGATTTCTCTTGAAGAGAGTTAGTGAGGGTCTCTGCCTAACATGGACTGGGATTCTGTTCCAGAGTGTAGGGAGCCTCTGGGTTATGAATCTGTCCCTCCAGCACGTCCTATTTATTTCTGTGTTGAGGTTCAAATCTCTTGCTCTCGTGGCTCTGATGGATTTGGATTTTTTGAGGTGGAGCATGTCCATTAATTCCGGATTGGACATGGCCTTCTACGTCAGGCATAGATCACCTCTGAGTAGGCGGTATGTGACTGAATAGAGCTGGAGTTTCTTCAGCCGGGCAGTGTATGACATATGCTTGAGACCTTTTATCCTCTTGGTGAGGAACTTTTGGGGTCTTTCCAACTGCTGCAGGTGTCGGGTAAGATACATCCCAAATGGGGCATTGTACTCAATCATGGGCCTAATAAGAGAAGAGTACAGGGGCACAATGACCTCTCTTGATCTAGATGTGAAACCCTTCGTGATAAGGTGGGCAATATAGAAGGTCTTCCTAACCACTTTGGCAATGTGAGTGTCAAATGAGAGGTTACTGTCAACTTGGGTCCATAGGTCCCTGATTACCTCTTCCGTACTTAATGGATTACCACCTATGTGGTAATTTGTGGGTTCCTTGTTTTTCCCAAAGGGTATGACTATACATTTTTTGGCGTTCAGCTTAAGGCCATGGCTCTGGCACCAATTATCCATTTATATGAGGCCTCTCTGAAGGATGCTTGTGTCCGCTGGAGTATCAGTTATGGCGCCCAGTTTGCAGTCATCTGCGAACTTTGTCAGCCACAATCCTCCTATGTTTGCCTGCACCTCAGAGAAATAAATGCTGAACAAAAGGGGTCCCAGGACTGAGCCCTGTGGGACACCGCTTGTGACCGGCTTTGAGTCTGACATGGCGCCAGCAACTCTGACCCTGTGGGTTCTGTCCTTGAGCCAGTTTGCAACCCATCTTGTGACATATGGGTTTACATTTAAGTTGGTGAGTTTGTCTATGATGCCCGAGTGGGGTATTGTGTCGAAGGCTTTTGCAAGGTCAAGGTAGGCTGTGTGAACTGCCTTGCCCTCATCAATGGCCTTAGTGACTGTTTCAAAAAAGTCGACCAAGTTCAAAAGGCAGGATCTGCCCTTGACAAAGCCATATTGGGTAGGATCCAATGTCTGTAGGTCCCCAATGTCTTTGTTTATGAGTTCCATAATGATCCTTTCCATAGCTTTGCAGACCAGGCTCGTCAAGCTTATGGGGCGGTAATTTTCAGGGTCCGTAGAAGCACCGCCTTTGTGGAGTGGGACCACTGTTGCTGTACGCCACTCTTTGGGTACGTATCCTGTAGTAAGCCTAAGATTAAACAGCAGTCTTATGTGCGGGTTTAGTTCCTCTTGGAGTTCATGTAGCACACAGCCCGGGACACCGTCCGGTCCCATTGATGCTGTGTTTTTAGCTTTGGAGAGGGCGGCTCTCACCTGAGCATCTGAGATGTTTGGGAGGCTACACTCTGCTGGGATAGATATTCCTCCTTTTGGGGGGGAGGGGGAGGAGAAATTTGCACTGAACCTGTCTGCCAGAATGTTGGCAATGTCTGTGGGTTCAGTGTATTTTGTGTCATTTTGGACTAACTCTGAGCATATCTGGGAGTTTCCACCCAGGTTTCTAACATAGCTAAAGAAGGCCTTGTGATTGTCTTTTGTGTCTTTTGCAATTTTTCTCTCAAAGTTGGCCTTAGATGATTTTATGAGTGATCGTAGTTTTTTGCTAGTACTGATCAGAGATGCCTTCCCTTTTATATGGATGCTCCCTCTCCTTTTGTGGTTCGGTCCAAGTTTTGGGGAGGAAAGCATGATATGAAGTAAAACCTGGTAGTGCTGGGGTGCTCTCAGGAGACTTGAACCAGGTTTCAGTCACTGCACAGGCATCGATGTTCTCCATACTGAGGAGGACTTCGAGAGTGTGCATCTTGAGGTTTAGACTTCTGGCATTGAGCAGCATTACCCTTAGTTTTTTTCCACTTGTGTTTTCTAGGGAGGTAGGTTTGTCTTTTGAGCCTTGCCTAAAAAAGGCACTATGGGGGTGGCAAGAGCCTTGGCCAATATCCGGAAGCCCAGGGGTGACAGGTGCAAGCCATCCCTTGAGAAGCAGCGTGGCTTGTCAAGCATGTCATCCCAAGCAGACAGACATTGGATCCCCTTAGAATGACACCAGTAATTAAGCCAATTGTTAAAACAGATAATTTTGTCTTTGTACTGTGGCATCATTCTTCGTGAGAGTAAGATGCTGCTCAGGGTCATACCGGCCTGGGCTACATAATCAGAGAGCTCCTCTATGTCTCTTTAAATGTAGTCCAGGGAGGTACGTCTCAGGTCATTCACACCGGCATGGACAATGACTGAGTCATATTTGTACTTGCTTTGGAGTTACCTGAGTGCTTGTGTTATGTGGCAGATTCTAGCGCCCGACAGGCAGCTTACTGTAACCTTTTCCTTGTTCAGTCTGGTGAGCGGGACGTCAGTGTGTCTGACTATGGAGTCACCTATTACAAGTGTGTCTGGCATGTTGTTTGACCTTAAGGGCTGTGACTGTTTAGCACACTGACTTTGTGAACTATGTGTTGCATGTGCTATGTCTTGAGGTAGTGGTCGCTTGGGTGTCTGCTTTGGAGGCCTCTGTTGTTTAGGTAGATTTTTAATCAGAGCCTCCGAGTATGTTTTTGTGGGTTTATGTGTTTGGTTTGCAGTTGTGATAGGTCTATGTGAGACTGGGTTTGTGGTGTGCATGGTTACCTTCTCCTCCTGACTGGTTTTGCCAGTACTGAGTTGAGAGAGCTCAGCCTCCAGTTTGGCTATAAAGTTGCATCTCTCGCATATATTTGTATTTGTTGGGAGGAGGAGAGGGTTGTCTGTGTACATGAGGCAATTGTAACATTGCCTCAAGATTCCCAGATTCACCAGCTGAACAGGAGAGGACGCCAGCAACTGACCCTTCGACATGCTAGAAATAGAGTAAAAGATTGCTGTGTAACCGAGTCAGAAAGGACCTATAGGGAAATGGGTACTCAACAGAATTTAGGTGAATGAAGTACTTTCTTTTGTTTAAGAGTGCTTTACCTGTATAAAAACGCTTTAGGAGCAAGTGCTGGGCTTTTCAGATAGAGAATAGACTGTTTAGATTGCAAGTAGAGCAGTTCTAAGGGAAAAATTGAAGAGCAGACTTTACCGAGCCAGAAATAGTTTAAACTTCATTAACCGGTGCTGCCTGATGCTGCTCTATGAGCAACTTTGTGCAAAACATATAAAACATATAAAACTTTATACTCTGTGTTATCTTCATTTAGGGGTCAAATAGGTTTTGTGGCTCCCGATGAATTTTATTTGGTGGGAGAGGGGCCAAAATTGCTCTTTTGATAGTGAAGATTGCAGACCCCTGACCTAGTCCAAAGACTGAGACAGCCAAAAGTAGAATAAGGGATTTCAAAAGTAGAGGATCCTCAGAAAATAAATATAGCGAGGTACCCAGAAAGAATATTTATAAATCTTTAAGGAATGCTATGAAAACTGATATGAGAAAAGAGAGCAGTTGTAACACAGGCCAATGGAGAGCAATAATTGATAGATATGATTTATTTATTTATTTTGACATTTGTTGGCTGGGTTAGTCAGACTGGGCAGAAGCCCTTTTTCAGCAGAGACCCAGGAAGAAAAAGCTCCAATAATTTAAGTTAAATAGTTACAACTATAACATCATATGACAAAGACAATGCAGTTAATTATAAGCAGGTATGTAGAAAAGAAAAACAGTACATACAGGATAAAATGTGACATAACTTTGACGTAGAACTTTAAATGTTACTAGGTAGTTACTATGTTTGCCATCCAGGGGAGCATTGAAAAGCATAGCCCAAACTTATAGTTGCCAGTAGGCATTGTCTGGTTAAGTGACTTGCTCAAGGTCACACGGTAAGCAAAGGAAGGCTGAAGGAAGAAATACCCTGTACCATAGGAACTACAACTCATGGCCTTAACCTCCTTTGTGAACTGCCAGACAGAGAAGGTGAGGGAATCAAACTTTGTACCACAGGAAGTACCTAGTTAACAGCTCCTCCTCTGCTCTAACTGCCACATCCTCTGCAGTTACTGTAATACAGTTTGAATGATGTAAAAATTCAATTAAAGAAACATCTTCTATGAAAATGCTAGGAATTAGGTGTAGAGAGTTGGAAAACAGGCAGATGGAAAGTGATTAATATATGAGTGAAGCTGGTTTATCAGCTGTTGTGGAGTGATCATGGAGGATGGGAACAGTGTCCATAACACTGAAACAGGAGAATGACCTCATGAGATCTATCTCAGCACTACACCATGGGTTACAAATATTCAAAAACCAAAATGGTAAAGCTGCAGCTTAAATTGACAATGGATTTAGAGAATGACCTCATGAGATCTATCTCAGCTCTATACCGTGGGTTACAAATATTCAGAAACCAATATGATAAAGCTGCAGCTTAAATTGACAATGGATTTGGAGAATGACCTCATGAGATCTAACTCAGCGCTATACTGTGGGTTACAAATATTCAGAAACCAAAATGGTAAAGCTGCAACTTAAATTAATAATGGATTTATCAAGTCAAACTTTTGATGACATTTTCCGGCCTGTGATGTTAATGGAAGATGCAAAATTAAATTAATCCTGAAAACAGCATTGACATCTAGGAACAAGATCCAAGCTATAAATAAATTTGATCTTCCTGTCCTAACCTATAGTCTTGGAGTGATTGACTGGCCCCAAAAAGTGTTGGATAGATTGGATATTAAAAAAAAGAAGGATGCTTCATGCTCACCAAAGATTTATAAAAATCAGTGCATACCAAGATTATATATTCCCCGTTCCGAAGGAGGGATGGGCCTCCTTGAAAGTGATTACATGTATAGATCTACAGTCGTAGGACTCCTCAAATGCTGACCTCACAAGATCCAATGTAGTGAACATTTTGAAACATGAGGAGACTAAATCTAAGATGATGTCCCTGCTTAATTTAGCAGAAGCATATCGATGTCAAGCAGGAATGGAAATCAAACCAGAAGTAGATAAAAACCAGGCAGCAACTGAATGTGCCAAAAAAAAACAAAAGAAAGAATATAAGATGAAGGACCAGATGAGAAGGCAAGAAATGTAGAAAAAACATAAATACAGTTGCAAGTATAGCAAACCTCTGGAAGAGCCTGTTGTTGATCAAGAACAAATGCAGGAATGGTTAAGCAGAGGCGAATTCAAACCAAGAAATGAAAGGTTAATATTGGCAGCCCAAGACAGTGGGCTACGTACATACTGGTTTACAAAGTCTATTGAACATGTGGGAGAAACAGACATATGTAGGTTTTGTAAAATAGAATTGGAAACAGTCACGCACCTTATTGCAGGTTGAGATGCACTAATGGCAGAGGGACTGTATACTGAAAGGCATAATAATGTAGCAAGACTGTTCTACTGGAGATTGTGCAAACATTATGGTACTGAAGTGTCTGAAAAACACTGGAAACATGAGCCACAAAGAATCATAGAACATGATGAAGTTTATATCATATGGGATCACCCGATACCAACAGTTCAAAAGATAGATGTTAGAAAACCGGATATAGTGGTCCAAGAAAAGAAGACAAAAGTAGCATTGATCATTGAAATCGCCACACCCAGTGACTATAGTGTCTTGCATACAGAGAGACACAGAGTCATAAAATACCTGGATCTGCAGGCAAAAACGAGAGCCATGTGGAAGAAAGATACCCAGACAGTTCCAATAGTAGTAGGCGCAACGGGTCTTATAAAAAAGAATTGACAATTGTATTTAGATATGTTACCAATTCATGTAACACCATGCGAATTGCAGAAGGAGTCCTTACTGGGCACATTGCGGGTGCTGCGAAGAGCACTTTTTGCTGACATCAAAGCGTGAAACAATACTAATTTCATGAAATTTAATTGTACTTTGACTTAGGAATGGAGTCCATTCCCATCATGGTATTAGAAACCCAAAAGACTGAGAAATTAAAAAAGGGCTGCTCAAAGGGGTAACAATACTATGCATTTAGCAAGCATATGGGTCTAGCTACGAAAGTAATGCAACACAAGGAAGTAAAAATCAAGGAAAGTAGACATCCTACTTGTATGTATGGAAGTTAAATGCACTGACAGAAAATAAATAAAGAACTAAGGAAGAACAGCAATCCCATAGGAGACAGCTCAGGAAAGACTTTATTTCAAGCTAGATGACACACAGACTAAGTTTCCTAGTCCTTATAGTTGAACTAAGCTAGCTGACAGATGAAAGAGATAAGAGGACAGGATCAAAGGGTCTGGCAACTGAGGACATCTGAAATGGGTAAGAAAGTTTTAAATAGGGGCTACAAGATTTATTAGTAATTTAAAATGTCAGCAAATGAGAAAGCACAGGGAGAATGGAAAAGAAAACTATGAGAAAAAATAAAGTGAAAGTTGTGGACTGTTATACGTATGGCACCAAGACATGCTACAAAGGAAAGGACACTGAAGATTTTTATACTCTGTGCAGACAATGGTCTCACAGATAAGTAGTAGGTGCATGGATGGGCAAAGAGGTAACTGTGAACTTGAATCTGTGAATGCCAAGAACTACTGGTATTCAAGGAAGCATTACTTTGAATATTAATTAAGATTCTTTCTGCAGAGTTTATGGTAATAAAGTCACATTTCTCCTGACATATGATTGGACAACAGAAGTACTTATGCACCAAAAAGCATTATTAAGCTTGAATTTATTGATAGCTAAAAGTATAGCTTGCAGTTGGAAATCAAAAGTACCTCCCTCTATATGATATATAATTGAGTTAATTGATGAAGCTGATGAAGTGGAACAAAATGCAGAGGAAATCCAGGCAGAAGTATATTACTATGTGCTTGCCTTCAGTAAAATATATAAGAACAGCACCTCCTCATCGGCAAGCTAGAAAGACAAAGGTAGATAATGAAAGTGGCATATAAGGTGGTAAAAGGACAAAATATCAATAATAGATGCGATAAGAAGAGACATCGCTTCACTTTTTCTTAGAGAAAGAGATGGAACAGTAAGGTGAACTAACGTAAAATATCAGAGAAAATATACTGGTTAAAAGAACGAGATTTTATTGTATTGCTTAATCTTTGAAAAGATCAACCGTGTAAGGACAGTTGAAGGAGTGAAGGTCCAAGCCAATAATCCAAAACAGTTACAAGTCTGTAAAATCATTAATAATGAAAATACTGAAAATAATCCAACTGGTTAAGCTTTTTCATTTCTATTAAACAGAAACTTCATCAGAACTAACTAGATAATGCCCAACTGGTACTTAAATAGTCCATCCAAGAAAAATCAAGTAATGCAACAATCATGTGAAAACAATTCAATTCAATTCAATTCAATTAAAAATAATTCAATTAAAAACAATGACTAGGAAACCTCAACGAAAAACTAATAGACACTGATACCTTACCAGAGGAAGACAAAACAAATCATCGATTTTACAAGAATAAAAAACATTTATTGAGCACTTTCGTCAGCTTACAGCAGTTGATTTCATCAGAATGGACACCATAAACAACTAAACCAATTTAAAAAACCTTCTTCAGGAATCACATGATCATAAGAACCCAACAGATAGTTAACCAAATGGATATTCATTGTAACAACCAATTATACAGCTCTCTCCCTTAAAATAAGTTCAAACATAAATCAAGAAATAAAATTACTTGATAATGATAAAACCATAACAAATTATAAAAATACTGACCAACAGAATACATTACAGTAAATTAAGTTGAATGTAACAATATAATTAAACTACATATGAACAGAGCCTTAGCATGCTGGCAACTGACATATGGTCATTTAGACCTGGAGCACATAGGCATTAAGTTTAATTTGCCAGTTCAGTTCCTTGTATTCAATGAAATCCACCCATGGTCCACCTCTAGGGTACCTAGGTCCTCCGTCAAGTACAAAAAACTGAAAATTATGTGAGGGAAACTTAATAATGTGCTTAAATAAGGCATTTTTATTGTTCTTGTTGATTATGTCTAACAAGTGCTCATATACTCTGTCTTTAAGCTTCCTGTGTGTTTTCCAGTGTAAAAACTTGTGCAGAGGTTATGAAGAGCTACATATACGACCCCAGTAGAGTTGCATGAAAAATAACTGGTTGTTAATTTTAACACTGTCTTGATTATTTATAAATTTGCATTGCTTGCAAAAAATGCATTTGAACATCCCAACCTTATCTTTATGTAAAAAATTACCAACCCACCTTCTAATAAATTTTTATAAGTCTTCCCTCTTTTGTAGACAATGTGAGGCTTGTCAATGATCAAGTCAGTGGCACCTTCAAAACAAGTGAAAATCTGTCAGTTCTTGCAAAGTATGTCAGAAATACACTTGTAATTAACACTTGTTACAAAGGAGTGAGTGTAGTTTTTTTTGGGGGGGATCAACTGATTCAAAAATATCCTGAATAGTTTTATCTGCCTTTAATAGGGACTGGTAAAGGCTTTGTTGCCTTTTTGAAGCAATTCTGTCCTTAATGTTCTTGACTAAATGTGTTGGGTAACCCCTAGAACAAAATATGTCAACTAAAGCATTACACTGTATTGTTAAATCTATATCCTCAGATACCATCCTTACTAACCTGACTAATTTTTCTTTGACAATCAATACTTTCTGGTACTCAGGATGGGAAATAGAATAGCGAAGTATACTGTTTGAATATGTAGGCTTCCTATATATGTTACTGACTAGCTTTCTACTCCAAAATCCTTGATGATCTCCGCATCTAAGTAATTGATCTTCATAGCATTTTAGTTGTGTGTAAATGTCAAGAAAGTTGTTGTGATATTACGATAATCAATAAAATTATCTATTTCTGAGGTACTACGTAGAGGTTTCATGGTTCAGGGGAAAATTAATTCAAAAGAAATTTATCTTCCCACTGCAAAATTATGATGTTGGCAAATATGGGTTCACAAGCCCATTGCCACTCCTTGTCTCTGCAAAAAGTATTGTCCCTCAACATAAACATAATTGTTGCATAAAATCATTTCTATAAAGTAATAAAGTGTGCTAATTTTATCATTAGAAAACTGTTTCAGTTCGTCTACAAACCCATGGAACCATTCCATATGTAAATCGTGTTGAATGACATTAAAAAGACTGACGACAGCTATGGTCAGAAAAATTGTGTCTTTTTCTTCATCACTTTTGGATTTCTACAATGTATTCTACATTGGGCTGGATATCTGTGACTTTGGGACCTGCAAGCAATGCAGAATGTTGCAACATATTTGTTAATGGACACTAAGCATTAATCTCAGATTGCAGTTGTGTTGTAATGTCTCGTCTGACTGTCAGTAGCCTTAAGATCAGGATATAAGGTACTTAGCATTCACATACCTACCTTTACATGATGCACACACTCAAATCAAGGTTATGTTTGGAGTCTATCTACCATCTGGTTCAAGGGATGTTTGTCAGGCAAGGGACTGCTAGTGATTCCATGTGTAAGGCTTTTATACTGTGAACTAAATTCTTTTTCTTGCATAGCCCCTTGTATGTGGAGTTCACAGTCTTTCTATTGTGATCAAAACCCATACTGGGTAGGTTCAGAAGAATCCTAAAAAGCTCTCCTGTAAGATAATAAGCCTGTTTTGACTACTAATATGTTGAAATATTATTGATTGCACTAAGAAGAAGGGTGGTTTTACTACTGAGCTGAAACTATTCTATTTACTGTTACTTTGATTTACAGCTTTATGGTGTTTATGTTGCTATTTCTGTAACAACCATTTTTATACATGTAAAAAGAAATTATTGAACGTCACTGACCTGTTAGCCCCTATTCCTCAGCTCATCCCATTTAATTTGGCTGGGACAAGCTGCTAGTGGTTGTAACGATATATTTGGTGTCACCAGGCAATTGGTCCTTTGCTGCCTGACTTCCTTTTTGTGAAACTCATTAACTTCCAGGCTGCAGGTCTGTGATACTCAACCTGCCTTCAAGAGATTCTTTTTAAATTTCTATCCAGGAGGAAGTATCATCTCTGACATTGACATCCCACAGTTTTAAGGCACTACTGGTTTTAACTGGTTTGTTTTATTTTTCGGTTGTACAGCAGACTGGGCTTCCATGCTATTTGTTATTTTGTATCCACTTGTAAATGTGGTTTTATTATTGGTAAGATGTTTGGGTTCAGGTGTTTAAATAAATAACATTTAAAGTATGATTGTTTCAGAGACTCTGTATTTCATTTATGAAGATGGTCTAAAAATACAAAGACATCTTAAAAGGATATGTAGCATAATCAATGAATACCCTGAACTTCTCTTACCTGGAAGCCCAGTCACACATCCATCATACTGGGTCCTGTTAACTTAATCCTAAGAGCTGACAAGACTGTGAGGCAGATACAAGAATGAAATATTGAATGCATCACTAAGTTATTTTTTCTTAAATCTATGCTCCCAGCTCAAAATATAACTAAATTCTTTCTCCTTATGTCCACATTGCCTGCTAAATGTCGTACAAGAATCAGTGAAAGGGAAAACAGGTAAAATTTGCTGAAATGACGTACCCCATGTTTGAAAATGGCAAAAGAAAACAGATAAAATAAAAATTCAGGTATTAGGAATACAATTGATACTGTAAGATAGCACTTACAGAATTTTAAATGCTTTGTATTACTTATTTGTGCAAAACAGTCTGCATAGCAGCTTTTTATAAACTGTAACTGTAGTACTTTATTAAATCCCAGTGTTCCCTTGGCAACTCTTCTAAGCCCACTTCCCTTGTTTCCAGAGTAATTTTAAGGAAACAATAAATATTTTGCCTAGCACTGGTCTTGTAACACCTGTGCATTTCCAGTTTGCATTGTCATGTGTTCTTTGAATCTCTCTTTTTCTGTCACACCCAGCTGTTTCAACATGCAGCCATAGTTTTGATGACAGCTCGATTGCACCTGTCTGTCTGTCAACGAGAGTGCTGGTGGGTCCCAGTTCTGGGTTTGTAAGATGGGCAGGCTGTTAAAAGGAGGTATTGTAGAAACAAAAAGTACAACGAATGCAGAAAAAACACATTTCATAGCGTAAGTTAAATGAGTTTAGTTTTGAAATTGTAAGATTAGTAGACTGTATACAATAAACCAGCAGCCAGGATTTTTTTCTGCTGTACAGAATTCCAGAACAAATGGTGATAGTTCATCATAAAATCATTTTAAATCCATGCAACATATGACAACACTAATTGATGCTTGATGTACAGTTTAATATAATATGGAATAGTAGCAATTTGCTTCTCGTGATAGCAGTGCACAATGGCAGACCTCTTTATATGCCAAGTTCTTCACACCAGGATGACGTATACAAAGAAGGCTTTTCTTATAAATAAGCCTTATCACATCTTAGTAAAGACCAATACAATTTTCAAATGAGTTTATGTATTTTATGTGAAAAGTGCAGCATTTATTCTCTGTTAACTTTTTTTTTTATATGACCAGCATCTTATTCTGCATTTTCTGGATAGACTATATTGTCTATATTAAGCTTGCCTTTCTCTTCCAGTATGAGGTACTGCAGATGTTTATTTGTATAGGCAGCTAAACAAATTGAGTAATATACATGAACCAACAATTTCTCTGCAACATTAACATGGAAAAATGCAAGCCCTGCAGCAGGACAGTCAAATATTGGTTACCCAGTTTTGTTATTACTCATTTAAAAAATCAATAACAACCCTGAACATAAAAATAAATGTGGTAAGCCCGTTAGCAAAATGATGAGTTGTAACATTCTTTAAGCAGATTACAAAAGTTCTGTGCTAATTAGGGGAATTCCACTCATTTTCAGGAAGCAATTTTTTAGCTTACATTTGTGTTTTGTTACATGAAGTTAAAAATAAATGATGCTGAGATGCTGATTTGTCATTTCTTCTGTGTAATTTTAAACCCTGCATAAAAATAAAATGAACAATCACATAATGAATCAATGCAGGCATGTGTATTCTAATTAGAATAAGCATGGAAATAGGGCTAACATCGTACAGAGCCTCTAAATGCATACAGGCTGTGGTGGATTCAGGGATGGCAGAACATTACCAGGAAATGCAAGAGATGGTTACCTACAAGGTGGCAGAACTACTGACACCAAGAGAAATCCAGAAAAATAGAAGTATATATCATCTCATACAGGGTTGCCACTTGTCAGGAAAATTTCCTTACATTTAATGAGGGTCTGTGTCAGGAAATCGTGAAATTGGGGTTACCTGTCAGGAAATTCAAGTTTGGTCAGTGCTTATCAGGTATTCTGAGTCATTCTGAGAGTCAACATATTTCTGAAGCATAATAACCAAAATGTTTCCTGCTTCACTTGGATTTCCTATTTGCATTCAAATTATTTTATCAGAATAATCTTTCATTTATTTTAACTGGGCATTCAGAGTAATGTGAAATGTGACCATTAGCAGGCAGAGTAATCAAAACAAGTCCTGTTCATGCCACTTCGTAGGAGTACACAAAAAGTCTGAGCATTCTGTTTTTTTTATACAAGTGAAACAATGGATCTCTCATACAGGTAAAATATATGTTGTTCTAATAAAATTGCATATGGTTTTTATTTTAGGTAGATACTAGACAATCAGTCTGCAGATTGTTCTATGGGAAACCAAAAAAACGGCTAGATACCAAAAGTTATAATCAAATTGTGTTGTTTGTACCTGTGAGATAAACATCTTAGCCATTAAGCAAACACCCAGCTCAGCATAAACAGTGTTGTACATATGAACAAAACATGGATTTCAGAAACGTATAAGTGCACACTGTAGGAAATCGTGTACAAATATGCATTCTTTTTACTTTACTTGTTTTCTCAGTATAACTTTTAGACTTGTTTCCTTATCTAGTACAATAGTTTCAACAAATAAATTGCTTCAACAATACATCTTTTAACGTGTAGCATATTTTTACATTGATTTATCTGTTGCATTTAGTATATTATTTACTGTTTCTTTAAAACTTTTGTTCACATGCTAATTGACTTTAATAGAGAAGCAATGAAAAAAAACAAATTACAGCAATCAGTAACCAAACACCAGGAGCTGAGAAGAATAGTTGATAATTTTATTAAAGTCTACTTCAGTTTAGCAGTTTCGTCTAAAACAATACTTCACTGAGATTTAATTATTGAAATGCGTGGGGCAATGAGTGGAGCAAAGGTGGGGCTTTTGTCAGTTTTTGCCTCTTACAAAGGCAAAGCTCCCAAGTACACAAGCAGAAAGCATAATAATGGAAAAAAATAAGACCAAATGTCACAGACACGTAACTTGTAGTCAAGGTCTTGCAATGAACCTGCACCAGCCAGAATTGTTTGAATTACATTATCACTCCATAGCTAACACTCTCCACCATCTGCGAATAATACATTTCATCAATATACTAGCAGCTAAGCTTCATTAGGCATGCATAGTAAGCTACTCAAAAACAATGTTGATACTGCATATACCACATAGAATGGAGCCAGAAGGAAAAAAGGCAAGAAAAGGCGTCACTGAAGCAGCATGCATACTGCAATTTATAATGAAGCTAGGCTAGGAATATTATGACCTGCTCTGCAACTGGATGTCAACCACTATGTGTAGACACAATGAGTGGACAACAAACATGGCAACCACTTGAAATATAGTAATATCTGCATCTATAGATCCTGGCTGTATGTAGATATAACATGTTATAGCTTGCAGATACAGCAACACAGGAGGCAGGCACATAAAAATTTAACAAAGCAAATGCCTTCTAAAGTGTTGAGCTGAAAGAACATGGCCTGGCACTTCCTGCAGAAGAAGGAGCCAGGGTCCAGTGTAACCTCCTGGTTATCTGGCTGGGCAGTGACAGTTCAAAGCAGGACTGTTAGAAGTATCCAGAACTGAGTTCATCAGGCTGGGATATAGCTTCTGCCTGTAATGTCATAGGTGGCAGCTGGTCATGCCACTAACTAAAATAGAAGCATTTCTGGTAACTGAGGGTAACCAGGATGAATGTTGGATACTACCTGGTATTGGCATAAAAATACTCAGCCAGCAGGCCAAGGACATATCTATCCCAGGAGACAAGGAATATGTCCTGAAGCCATATATCTGCAGTAGACCAGGTGCACCTAACAGGCTTATTTACTTTGCTTATCCACAGGGGGTTCATCTGTTGAGTTGCAGGTATCACCAGCAAACAGTTTGGTGTTCTGTTAGGTAGACACTGTGTATGCTTTATGGCTGTGTTATGTGCACCCGCCACTGTCATGTTGTGTGGCTTGTTTATTACTAGCTTTGTTCTGCTTGCCGAAATGTCAAGTTTGGTTCATGAACCATTGCTACTCCAGATAAGACACATTCAGAGTTTTTGGTTTGCATGTAATACCACTATAATACAGATTTTGAGTCCATACTGCTTATCTGAAAGTGATAGTTTGCTTCCTGTACCTTGCCATTGCTGGCATCTGTGGTGCCAGGAATGGAGCATGATGAACATTCGACACCAACTTGGGGAGGCAGAGCTAATGGGTGGGGGTGGGACATCTTTTAGTGCTGCAGCAGACAACAGTTGTCTGATGTCACATTATGACTCAGTGATATTGGACCAACCCCCTGACATACAGTACATAGTGGTGAACCATGCAACATCCAAGCCCTAGCTGCCTACATCCATCATTGTGGGGTCTGTCAGGCTGTCAGGTGAGACCCTTAGGTAAATACTACTGATGGGAATTTTGAAGGAGATTGAACTATTATTCCCATACTGGTAGAAAAGGCAGCCAATAGGATATGTCCAAGGACTCTAGTGATCAGCCCACAACCAGCAGTAGCACAGCATGCTGTGGTCAGGAAGGGCGATATGAACTGACTGTAGTCTACTTATGGAGACTAAAGAATGCCTGGCCATGTAAATAACAGGACTTTAGGTACCTAATGACAGTCATGTCTGGCATAAACCATCATGGTACCAAATATATCATAATGAAATTATACATTGTATGCCTTTACATGGTGATGGAAATAATGATTGAACAGGCCAATAAATGGCTGTCCAGAATACATGCTGCTGACACTGTGAAATATTTCTTGTTGTGCAAGACAACAACAGGCAACTAATATCTGCTGTATTAGGCATTTGGATGTCAAAATGTTGATTTGTGGCACAGTATACATTTAGTGTGCATACAATGTGATGTGGTGTATTAAAAGCTTTTATCAAACAGTCCCTAAATACTGCTGGGGAACTTCCCACAGGCAGAATGGCAAACATGATGCCTTATTATGGATGTCTGCCATTGTCAGCATCCAAAGCTTCCATATTCTCACCAATATAGTAGTACAAATACTACCTCAAGTCCCCCCTGAAAAGAGTTTACCAGCCTGGTGGGACAAGCCGGACATCAACAGATATATAAATAAATAAAAAATAAATCTAACAAATTTTCAAAACCCTATGAAAGGACACCAAAAGTAAACTTATAAAAACAATAGATGTTCAGAGAAGCAGTAGAAACACCATAACCTCCACACATTTACCAAAACAGAATTCCACGTACCAAAGTCTTTATTTGTTAAGCGCTTTCATCCCCTGTATAATCTTTTGGGGACTTCATCAGAACAAAATTACCCCCTTCAAGTCATGTCCTTTTTATAAATACATAATTAAATCAATTAATTAATTAAATGATTAAATAAAACATTTAAAGACATACTATAAAATAACAAAAAAAAAAACTTGTTACATACTGTGGAATAATAACTCCTTTTAAAAGATGTTCCTTTAAAAATGTATATAAAAATAGTTTCTAATAATAAATTATGAACACTTGTAGCTTACATAACCCAGTCAAATGTTATTGTTCAGTGCCTTAAAATAATAAAGCTTTTTTCTCAGTACTAGAGCCAAAGACACATAATCATTTAATCCGGGTTCCACTAAGGCGTTAAGCCTTATAATCCAGTGGAACTCTCTTAGGTCAACCTGAAGTTCCCACCAACCACCTCTCAAATTGTGTAGGACAACTTCTAAAATTCAAAACTTAAATCTTGTGTCCCCTTGACAAACAAGCGTATGCCTGTAAAGTGCATTATTGGTGTTTTCTTTGGCAATAGCATATAGGTGCTCATATATTCTGGTTCTAAATTTCCTTTCCGTTTTGCCAACATAAAATGAACATGTTTGACAAATAGAAATATAAATGACACCTTTTGTGTTGCAATTACCTTTATGTAAAGGAATGCCCCTGCTAAAACCTTCAATGCACACTACATCATTTTTCAAAATAAAGGGGCGTTGGTTACATTGACCACATCTAGTGGTTCCCTTGATTGACAAGGTTCTAGGTGAAATCACTAGGTGAAATCACATGTTCTGTCAAATATTTAAAATTATTACCTGCTTTGTACACAAAGCTTGGTACGTGCCCTAAGATGTTAAATATATCTGTGTTACCTTTAAATGTGTTCCAGTTCCTCTTGATAATGTCCTTTAAGTGTTCGTTCTCCTACACCAAATGGGATGACCATACTCATGTTGTACCCCCCATTCCTATCTGTTTATTGTTTGCATTTTGAATTGTCTCATCACTACCACGTAGGGGCTTGTATTTTGTCCCCCATCCTTCAACCATTTGTTTCACGACCCTATCAAGTATTCCATTGGGGTACCCCTTACCTTAAACATATCTGTAATGTTACAGAACAAGGCAGCGAAAAGTACTAGAGAAATAGAAGGTGGCGTGGTGGAACGCTGAACGCCAATGAATCAGGAAGACAAACTGCAACACCGCTAGTAGTGATACTGAATTGATACTATAACAACGGACTCCAGAGCCAGTAAAAATCCAATAAAATTCAAGTTTAATTCCACAAGACGATAACAGGGTTAAGCGCTTTCACACACAAATTGTGTGCTTCATCAGAACAATACATACTAATCCTATCTTAACTTAAATAGCAGATTTGGCGCCAACTTCTACAAATTTATTTAAAGCTACAGCGCTTTTTTGTATATACAAAAGTATTAAACCTGCAATTTCAAGCTCAATACAATGCATATAGAATCAATAAAAACTGTAGTTTTAAACATGATATAATGCATATAAAATCAAAAAAATCAAAAAAACATTTAAAAATGTATATGTAAAAATATATATGACTTCGATATTAAATAGCTGTGTTCCTAACCACTTAATTGCTAATACTAAATTAATGAGTATAAAATATAAAATATTGAGCAATACCAATGTAAACTAACTTAGGCATAATTCATTGAATACTAAATGGCATCTTGAACCTTGTACATCCAATTAATCTTAAATATCAAAATACTACATTTATAAAATTGTCTAATAATACTAATGTGATCTAATAATACTAAAATGCTAAAAACAATACTAAACAATGCTAATAAGCCAAAATAGAAAAATAATACATAATATAAAATATAAACATAAAACTCATAATTCTAATATAGGTTTAACTGAAATAAATTCATTTAGTCCCGGGGGTGTGGTTGCATCCGTCATTACTTGCCAATAGCATTCCCTAAATGCTAGATGCCCTTTGATATTACCCCCCTGGGATTAGGCTTAACTATTTCTAAAATGCAAAATCTAAACTCATGCTCCTCACCTTTGTTCATGATATGCTTAGCAAAAGCGTTTTTTTCATCTTTTTTCCTAATGGAATATGCATGTGCGTATATCCTTTTTCTGAACTGCTGTTCAGTTTTTCCTATATAATAGGATGGACATGCCATACATTTGGCAAGGTATACTATATATTTAGTGTTACAATTTCCTTTCTTTGGAATTAATCTAGTCTTATTATAATTCACTAACACTATCTCCATTTCCTCTGTAATGTATCAACACTGATTACAAAAACCACATCTCTTAGTACTACCCACATTATTAGTCACCTTGCTTGTTGAATCATTTTCCAAAAGTAATTTCAAATTCTGTCCCATCCTATATATAAATCTGGGCTTTGTTCCTAATATTTCTATCATTTCATCATTAGCTAATAATGTGTGCCAATATTTGTTAATAATCTCCTCTATCTTATTACTGTATGGACCAAATTCTATAACACAGGATCTACCATATACTTTAGTATTCACACTATCATTTGATTCCAATTTATTAATAACAACATTAGAAAACTTAGTTCCCAACAAAGGGACATACTTAGTCCCCCATTGATTAATCACTTCATTACTGACTTTATCCATCATCAGCCTATTGTATCCCCTGTCAATGAATAGTGAGGTAATACATTGTATTTCTTTCAACATATCTATATATTCAGATGTCATTCTGAGTGCCCTTATGCATTGTCCTTTGTATATGTTTCTCTTGGTCTTATTAGGATGACAACTTCCATAATCCAGATACGAATTAGTGAATGTTTCTTTCCTGTGTATGTTGGATTTATACACGCCATCGTGTCTAGTTACAATGGTATCCAAATAAGATACCCCTACATTATTACAAGTAGAAGTAAACTTTAAAAAGTTACTGCTATTATTCAAATAGGTGAAAAACTCATCAAAAGAATCCTGATCACCTTCCCACATAATGTATATGTCATCTAAGAAACGTGAATAATGTTTTATTCTTTCCTTATATTCACTGGCAAAAATGATCTTCTCCTCCCAACTAAGCATAACTAGGTTGGCAAATATAAAAAATAAAGGGGCGTTGGTTACATTGACCACATCTATTGGTTCCCTTGATTGACAAGGTTCTAGGTGAAATCACTAGGTGAAATCACATGTTCTGTCAAATATTTAAAATTATTACCTGCTTTGTACACAAAGCTTGGTACGTGCCCTAAGATGTTAAATATATCTGTGTTACCTTTAAATATGTTCCAGTTCCTCTTGATAATGTCCTTTAAGTGTTCGTTCTCCTACACCAAATGGGATGACCATACTCATGTTGTACCCCCCATTCCTATCTGTTTATTGTTTGCATTTTGAATTGTCTCATCACTACCACGTAGGGGCTTGTATTTTGTCCCCCATCCTTCAACCATTTGTTTCACAACCCTATCAAGTATTCCATTGGGGTACCCCTTACCTTAAACATATCTGTAATGTTAGCTACCTCATCCCAAAATATTTCTCATAAGGAGCACATCCTTGCTGCCCTTACCAACTGCCCTTTAAAGATGTTTCTCTTAGTATGGAAAGGGTGGCTACTTTGGAAATTGAGGATAACTGTTGGAGAAGGTTTCCTTCCTATAGATTTTAAAGGTGAGTCTTTTATTGGACGTATCCTTTGAAATCATCATGTCCTATACATCTCCCAGCCTATATCTGCATCTAACGTATCAGATCATAACCCAATAGCTGTTGCCCAGCTATTAGCATATCAACCCATTCACTTAAAGTGCTGCATCCCAGCATATCTTTTTAGATGATTTACTGCTATGCTAGTAACATCTTATAGTTCAAACTAATATCTTCAACAAAATCTATATTTCATGTTGTAAAGAATGGCTCTGATTAAAACCAGAGTAGTGTGCCTGTTCAGCATATCAGCATTCTTTGCCAACGTTCATATCTCCCCACTAAATATAAGTAACATTCCTACAGACTCATGCTCACAACATCAACATTTACCAAATCTATCACTCACCACAGCACACATATTCTACCAACAAACCTTCTTAGACTTTTTCCGTTACAGATATCTTAAATCTAAGTATATTGACATATGAAATCCAATAAAACTAAAAAAGAAATGCATTTGACTGCATACTTTCCTTCATAAAATGTCCTCCCCAAAAAAATCACTGGTGACATTCGCCCAAAGCCCAGACCCATAAAACAGCAAAAATCCACACTAATAGCACAGTGCTAAATGTACCACTTTTTTTTCCTCTCCCATCTCCATTCCTCGCTTTTTCCTCTTAAATATCAATCTTAGAAGTATGTAAAACAAAATTCAAGACATACATGCTTTTATTGAAAGATATTCCCCAGACATAGTCAGCTAAGGAAACCTGGCTAAAAAAGCACATAAATGGCAATGAATTACCCTATCTGATTTCAATACAATTAGACTTAACAAGACAAATAAGCAGGCAGGTAAAATTGCCATCGTTTACAAGAATTGTGTAACTATAACCATATACACATATGAGATACCACAATTTAATAAAACAGAACTACTGATATTACATCTCAGAATAAATAATAAGAAAACAGTTTGTTTAGTAGTCATATATATCCCACTAGGTAATAACATTGCCACTATGCAAAATATTCTATATTGGATGTCCCACCATATCCTACATGAAGCAATAATACTACTACTAGACTTAAATATAGGCAGGCAGCTTAAAAAAATACCACCACCCCATCTGATTCCAAAAAAAACCTACACAGCTTTACATAGTTAATTACATCAGCCATTAGAGTCCACAGAAGAATGGGTAGGCAATCAAACTTAGACTAGATTCTTACTAATAGACCAAACAAAAGTAAGACAGCAGGTAATCTTCCAGACAGCCTAAGTGACGATCTAACTACTTATGCAGTAAGAAGTTAACATATCCAAGATTAACATATCATTCACAACCAAGTTTGCAGCTCAACAAACTTTGACAAAGACAATTTTATCAAAATTTTAAGGCAGTATAACTGTAAAATACTAAAATGTATGCCCCTGGAATTTGCTGACACACTTCAATGAGATATCCCTAAAAATTCTCAATAGCCTTGCCCCCAAACATACCAAAGGATAATATCCAACCCTGCACTATGTATAACAAAGGAAACTAAGAAATTAATGTTACAGAATGACAAAGCCTGAAAAGAGTAGCACAAAAACAAAACACAAAATAAATTTCAACTTTTCAGGCACATAAGGAATACAATAAAACACCAAGCAAAATATGACAAAAAATTATTATGACATCCAGCAAAGTAAATATTAAACCAATCCAGAATGCTTCTGGTCATCCATTAGCAAACTTTTACATCCAGACCAAAGTACAATTCCACTCCCTCACCCCCATCCCTACATCAAACATTACTGATTCAATTCCAACACAATTTAAGAACTGTTTTACATAGATAATAATGTCTCTCACAAACATTAATACCTGTATTACCCTCTCAATACCTACGGCTTCTATTAAATATCCTCAGTCATTTGACTTCAGCCCAGTACCTATCTCCACCATTAAAAACTAAGTACACTAAAAACAACCGCCTTAGCTGCAGACCAGCTCCTCTCGGACTACTTAAAAATGGCTATAGATGCTAGAAAATTTCCTGTCTATTTATTACTAAATAGATCTATGTCTGAAAAATATGTTCCTGCCATCAGAAAAAAATCCTTCATTATACCTTTACAAAAAGGCAGCACATCTACAGAGTTTATTAACTAGAGGCCCATTTCAGTCCTCTTCCCTATCAAAAATACGTGAAAATGCATTAATGCACAGCTTGTACAACATCTAAATTCAAATAATGTTCTCTCTGAAGCACGTTTTCAAAGCCCAGCACAGTGAAACCACCGCCTTCCTTCACTTCACTAACATTATAAACCATAGCAACAATAGGAACCTAGTCTCAACTGTGTTCCTAGACTTATTCAAAGCTTTTGACCTGTATCACACCAACATCTACTCACTGAACTGAACTGTCTTCTATAGGTCTCCACCTCAGTCCCCCCTTACATGGTTCTTTAATTATCTGTCTGGAAGGCAACAAGCAGCCAAATGGCAACAGGACCTCTCCTGATCTCTCCTAATTACCATATGACCTCTTCTCTTCAATATTTTCATAAACAAGACTTCTTACACTGCTGTAGACCAAGCAAATATAGTACAATATGCAGATGATTCAACCATCGCTACAATATGCAAACTCCAAGAAATCACTGAAATTTCTTTCTCTTCAAGTGAAAACTGATTGAAAAATTCAAATCTGCTTCTCATTCCCAATAAAACAAAACCGTTGCTCATCACACCAACACATTCTCGCAATCATTAATAATCTTTCTTGGTTACATCTGAAATTAACTCTAAAACTGAGGTAGTATCACATACTAAATTAATTGTAATAGATGACAATCTTAAATTTGAGTTATGTAGTCTTCAAACAATTAAAAAGACACACCAGAATCTTGACTCCTTTTACAGGGCCAAACAGTACCTTACAGACCCAACAAGAAAAATCCTAGCCTTACCCTATTTGCTTACAAACCTAAACTCTACACTAAAATGCAAACTGTTTTCCTGTTCCAACAAGGCAGCTAAATTTGATACCAACACTGAATAATGAACCCACCACTGTTAAGCCTTAAAAGAGCTAAACTGGCTGGAGCTTCACAACTACCTAACATACTCTCAGTTAGTTAAGCCACAAAAAAACTATTTATTATTCTGAAAAATGCCTGCATTTAAAAAATATACTATTTGCCTACACCCCCAGAAGAGACCTCAATTCTGGTGATGAATTTCTACTAAGCACTAGTAAGGCAAATAATTCATCAGGGGGTTTACTATACACAGTTACATCTCTAAACTCTGGAATGCTGTCTCTACACAAGGAAAAATGGCTAACAAACTCCCAAGTTATAAAATCCAGCTCAGGCAATACCTTAGCCAATCATAGTTATTCTTGTGTTCATCACCAGGTTGAGACCTCTACCTAAAACCGCTTATCAGCTATCCCCAACTTTTTTTCCTCCTATACTTGAATCCATTCACCATTAACAACTTGTTCCTACTGCACTTGAAGCACTACACCCCTCTTAAACACTACTGCTCATGTTTCTCTTTCTCTAGCTGCTGCTCATCCACTGTTCTACTCATCTCATGCATTCTCTGTATACCTAAGTTATAAAACTTACTGATACACTGCGGTGGTGGTGCTGTGGTAGCATTGTCGCCTCACAGTTAGACGTTGCCCGTTCGATTCTCAGTTAGAGCATCTTCTGTGCAGCGACATGCGTGAATGGGCGTTCCTTCATTGAAGGTTGTGCGTTGGGCATGGCAAGCCAGTACGTAAAAATCTGCTGCCAATCATTAGCGGACCGGAGTTCCGCTGTGGCGACCCCTAACCGGGAAAAGCCGAAAGACGCAAGCTTAGACAGAACTAATCGTATACACTGCTCTCTCACTCATATCACTAATAACTCCCCTCCTACAAAATGTTATAACTTACTTCTCAGCTATACTCTTCATTATTCCTCTTGAAGTCTTTACAAACCATGCTGTACTGAAATGTCAGAACAGTAAACTTATTTATAATGTTATCTCTTCTGCAGTATAAATCCAGTTACTTCCTGCAAGAATTTAGAGCTACTAGACTGTATAGACTAATACATACTGATGTAAGTACTTTACTGCATGTACTCATAACTATGTTTGTTTTTCTGAGAAATGTAACTGTAGTTTTTTCTGAGAAATATCTGAAATTCACTTGTTAATGTACTCTGATGGAGCTTTTCTCCCCAGACATTTGATGAAAATGGAGTCTGCCCAGTCAGAATTTCACAGACAGCAAACATAAGTAAATAAATAAAATTCACCACATTCCTTTTATGGTTTGTCATTCTATGAACCATCTTTGAAAGTCTGTCTTCCTTTCTGATACTAAAGAACATGCTTTTAGTGATGCAGATGTCTTTTCACTAGCTGTCATAACCCTGACAATCCTATTTCACTTCAGAAAATGGTTAGATTGACAGATGCCACACATCCAAACATAGGAGAATATTATGAATAATTCCAACTCAAATGAGTGTTATCTTGCATTTCTTGAATATAGAAACACTCCACTTCTGCCCACTGGACTTTCACCTTTAAATTCACAAAATGGTTAAGCTGAGAAACAAATCCAAACAATAAAGAACCTTATGAAAAAGTGTGTTTGCAGCTCTAAGCAGGATTGTTAACATATGGTTCTTAAATATTCTACAGAAACTTCAACCCGTTAAACCAGGATAGATGTGGAGAGAATCTAGACTCCAATTGACAAGCACCTCACTGTCATCCAATTAAGGTACTCTGCACACCTAACTAAAAATTATTCAGGCCTAAAGTGCATTCTGATCCTCCATTAATAACAAAATAATATAGTGCAGCATTCAGGCATGCTGTTTGCACACCCATATGCACCCGTATGCTTCATTTGTCACAGTACTGTAGATGAAGATTTTTCACTTACGAGTTCCTCAGAATGGAACTCTTATTCCACATCTAAATCCCAAAAAAATCCCAGCTCATCCTATTCACCCTAAAACAGCTCCTTACACAGAAATCCTTCTTTATTCTAGCCTCTATAAAATCATAAAATTGGTAACCCACACTAAGCAACTAGCTGTAATAGTTGATGCAACTTGAAATTTGAAATTTGACTGCCATGTAAAAGATGTAATAAAAAGAAAAATCAATAAAACTTGGTCCCCTCTACAAAAATACAACACCTTGACTTTCCTCCTCCCAGCATATGCAGTACCTATTCTCATTAATCTTCAAGTAACCCAGACCAATCTACCTGTGCATACAAATCTCATCAATGATTAACACTAAAGCAGCTACACGGGCTAGAACAGCCTTACTCCAACTTTCTTCGAGCTATTTACCAGGCATAACCTTGTTCACAAACCTGAAAAACAGACGGATCTAGTGATCTAGATCAAACACATTAAATGTTGACAATGTTAACATCACCATATAAACATCAAAACTAAAATGTTGACATGCTTCTGCACATGCCCAGAGGAATAACCTCAAATCATACAAACTAAAATCATGTTTATAGTAGGGGGAAGCCTAAAGCAAAAACATAATAGTCAACAAATATGTGCACTAATTGCAAATGAACAGTAAAGTAAAAATGAATGTGATAGTCTATGCCTTTATTTTTACATGTGTATGCATGTACATGTGCTTGTGCATGTTTGTCCTCTGGATTCAGCAATCCATGCATGGTGTGCAGGACTAGTGCAGGAGCTCCAGCAGGCAATATGTCTTCCGTGCGATCCAGGAATAAGCTGTAGGGAAGTGCATGAGTGCTCCTGCACTAGTCCTGCATGGACTCAGCCCCTGCATGCAAATTACCCCATGCAAATGAGGTGAATCTGCAATCCAGGAAGCTGGAAGACGGCCATGCAGGACTAGTGTAATCTGCAGAAATGTACTCCACCAGTAACGGAGTACATTTCTGCAAACTACAAAACTGAGCCATGACAGCTCCAAATAAAGGGTGGATATTATGTAGAAAGCATGCCAATGGCCAAATATAAGGCCATTGGCATGGAAAACAGTTGCAAAAAGAAAAAAAATCAGCTTTTATTTTTTTTTAGCCAATCTTGGCTGTTTAAGCATAGGGCAGCAGCACGCAAACGGGATCGGGCGAAAAATAAGAAAAAAAAAACTAAAATGAGTATTCTAACCAAACTCATTATTTTGCCATTATACTCAATGGCAAGCAGAAGACAACATGGCCAGTGAACAGTGGTTGCTAAGGGGGGAGAGTCAGTGTGGGATGTGTAACTATGCATCAGCAGGCAATCCTATGCAAATGAGGGGAATGATACTGAATCTCAGATTTCCCCTGCATGCTAGTCAGCATCCAACAGTGTAAGAGCAGAAATAGCTATGTGCAAGCCTAGGAGTTAGCTGACATCATGGGGGGGGGTGTCAGGCATACTGTAAGTGGATTGGAGCCCTGTGGTTCGGGTTTGCCCTTAGCTTAGCAGAGCTAAGCAAGGGGGTGTGTCTGAGGCTGCCTACCACTCTTTACATTGCCTAAGCGGGTGTGCGCCACGCACCGGGTTTTAAAGCAAAAAAAAAAGTAAACCAGGAAATAGCAGCTCTGTGCACACTGCACTGCCAAAGACAATTCCCCCCAGTATAACACATGCTAGCAGTAAGCCATTGTAAATGTATGGTGGTAATATGTGTCACCATCTGAAAGAGTGACATGACATAGCTGTTGGGCTAGATATACAAGCAGTACACAGGGGAAAGTACCCCAGACATATAGTATATAATGTGTAACTGTGAAATGGACACACCCTTGGAATTGTACATAAAGGTATGCATCACTTTATCTGGGCCTGTAGTAGGGAATACCGGTGTTGTCTGCATGAACACTTGCAGATCACAAACATGATAGGACTGATGCATTGGGAAACAGCTGATGTACTTGCACATGCCAGCATACCTGGAATGCCCCATGCATATCTGTGAGTCAGATGCAAATAGTGTCCATAGCACACATGCACCCAGCTCACACAAACACCACCCACAGGTACCTCTCTGGTCACATCCCTGCTGTTGGCAATGGGTACAATATGACCCTCACCTGTATATGGCAATAGCGAAAGAATGCAGCATGCAGTGCAGGTGTCTCATGCAGGTGTGTCCCTAACTGTAGGTAGCAGCCTGCCAGCATCCACACCACCTGATCAATACTGATAGAAAGTATTGGCATGAACACTTAGCACACCTACCCTGTCACCCCAGGGGAATATACTGTATGGCAGTCTGTGATTGCAGGACTGACAGAATGCAATGGCCTGCCACAGCTGGCCCGAATCACCACCAAATGGCCTACAGGCCTTTGCCAAAGGCCCAAGTCTCACACGTACTGCCAATGCATGTTATGTCATAGACACCAATATAACAACATAACACACTCCACATAAGCCATATGCAAGGTCATGTGAACAAACCACAGTTACATGTCCACCATGTCCCACTGCATGAACTGTGGACCAATACCAAATCACAGCTGTGATGAGGTGATAACCTTAGGGAAAGTATGAGAGAAGGTATGCAAAATGTATGGAAGATGATAGAATAATACGGTGGGGGGAGCATGGGCAGCATGGAATATGCAGGGTCCGGCACACAGCTGTGTGCACAAACTATCCCTGGCTGCAAACACATAAATGGGTGCCTACAAACCTGCCTGTACACCACAATAGGGGTAATGTCCTGACTTATGACCCCTGCCTCTGGGTAACCTGTGTGAATCTGTATAGCTGTGAGGTATTGCCACAGCAAGATAAGGCCATACTGTAATTTCAATGGATATACAAGTATGGGATCCTCTGCCAGCACTGTACCAAGGTTCTGAACCAGATACACAGACCCAGCAGTAGGTGTCTGCACCTCTCCCTCTAGAATGGCATAACTGTCCATGAATATGTAGGCATTTGCCCACAATAGCTGACACAGCTGCATTCATCTTTGTTCCCCAGGACATGACTGTGAGCAAGAACGTCCACCTGACAGGACTTGAGGACATAAAACATCACAGTGTATAACAGTACATATGTCTGAATATCTCTGCTAACACCAGTACCATGTAGCAGAAGCAGCACAGACACAATCACCTACAGTACACACTATCCCTTGTACAGTTTGACCCCATATTGCCAAATGATCTACGGATGCCCTGCAGAAACAGTTTGCTACCTGTAGGTGTACAACATAAAGGTCTGCACTGTACAAACTACCTGGAATGGATCTGCACATTCAATGCAGAAGGGCATATTGGGCATGCTCACACACTTAGAGAAATGAAGGCAATGTCAGACAACAACATAATGAAAAGTCATACTGGGCATGCTCACACACTTAAACAAATGAAGCCCATCTCTGCAAACAACAGTGGTCCATACATATCTGACAGTTGCAGATGTTAGTGCATACACTCAGTATGCACCAGTCATGCTTTACACACACATTGGATAGGAATGCAGACATATATCCAAGGACAGCACACTATAATATGCCGAATGTAGACATACATATATGTGTGGAAGAGACTGACTGTGACAAAGAGCCAACCATCATGAGGCCTGTCCCACCCAGCACACAGCCAAATGGCTACAACCACATGATGTGTAAATGTCACTCACTGTAGAAATTAGCCATTGATATCCATCAGCATTACAGACTATGTGGTGCAAGTGCTAGCTGTGCAACATAACTGTACAAGGTAGTAGTCATCTAGCAGCTGTATACATGTACCTGCAGAATATAACCCTGCATGTGCCTGCATGTGGTTTGTCAACCTCTAGATGACTGGGTCATGGCCCTTGCACACACACACTGCCCTCCCCATAGCCCTACTATAACAAGCCTACTGATGTCATCCACTTTGAAATACACCTTTGGGAAGGGAGTAGCCCAGTAATCTCTGTGGCATGTCCTAAAACTCTGTAATGCTGTAGTGTGATAAACTAGATAGGTAGGAGTTCTAATTCCAGACATGGCAATAATGTATTTGTCTCTGTCTCTGTAGGGAGCAATGCTTTTTAGGCTAGTCACACTCACTACAATTCAAATGCCCTATTTTGGCAAGGCTGCTGATGTCATTCACTGTGATATACACCTTTGGGAAAAGTGTAATCCAGTAATCTCTGTGGTATGTCCTATAACTGCGTAATTCTGTAGTGCAATAAACTAGTTAGGCAGGAATTCTAATCCCAGACATGGCAACTGTTTGTGTTTGTGTGTGTATGTCTCTGTCTGTGTAGGGAGCAATGCTTTTTAGGTTAGTCACACTCACTACAATTCATATGCCCTACTTTGTCAAGGCTGCTGATGTCATTCACTGTGATATACACCTTTGGGAAAAGTGTAGCCCAGTAATCTCTGTGGTGCATCCTATAACTGCGTAATGCTACATTGTGATAAACTAGTTAGGTAGGAGTTCTAATCACAGACATGGCAACTGGGTGTTTGTGTGTTTGCGTCTCTGTCTGTGTAAGGAGCAATGCTTTTTAGGCTAGTCATGCTCACTACAATTCAAATGCCCTACTTTGACAAGGCTGCTGATGTAATTCACTGTGAAATACACCTTTGGGAAAGGTGAAGCCCAGTAATCTCCGTGGTGCATCCTATAACAGCGTAATGCTCTAGTGTGATATAATACTTTGGTAGGGGTTCTAGTCCCACACATGACAAGTGTGGTTGCTTGTGTGTATGCTTTTCTTTGTGTAGGGAGCAATGCATTTTAGGCTAGTCACACTCACTACAGATTGAATGCCCTACTTTGGCAAGCCTGCTGATGTCATTCACTGTGAAATACACCTTTGGGGAAGGAGTACTCCAGTAATCTCTGTGGTGCATCCTATAACTGCATAATGCTGTAGTGTAATAAACTAGTTAGCTAGGAGTTCTAATCCCAGACATGGCAGGTGTGTGTGTGTGTGTGTGTGTGTTTGTGTGTGTGTGTGTGTGTGTGTGTGTGTGTGTGTGTGTGTGTGTGTGTGTGTGTGTGTGTGTGTGTGTGTGTGTGTGTGTGTGTGTGTCTGTGCATGTGTTTGTCATTCATATCCTGTGTGGAGGTGGCTGTGAGTGTGTAACAACTGGACTCATTGTGGAGTGGGTTTTGCAAATTTCTTATATGGTGGCCCTATTATATGCCACAATGTCCACCTTACAAGGATAACAGATGTGAAATAGCCGAGAGGCTAGGGTGGCTATCTATACCCCTACATGTGACATCAAGGCTTGGCAAACAAAGTTAGCAACCCATTTATTACACAGAGAGCACTCTCAACCCATGTCTCATACATACACTTGCCTAGGCAACAACTACTATGTTGGTAATACACTGCATATTGCCCACAGATAGTAACCATGGTGTGATTGCAGTGGACGGCAGGGGGCATGGCACCCTGTCCATCAGTAAAATACACACATACATGCAGACAGTGTGCCATCACTATGCTCCTCACTGGATGCCTGCAACACCTGGGGTGCCATCAAATGTGACTCACAAAGGGCATACTATGCCTTACACACATGCCCTGTATGGACAGATGCCACTGACACCAGGGAATACCTGTATCATGCTATCAATGTAGGTGCAGGGTCAACCTGCTCTCCATTACCTGTTCCCATCACATGAGGCCAAGACAGGCACATGTGATTATAACAATCTGTGTGCACAGCATGTGCCAGACACCCCAGGCACACTTCCACATGTCTCTGTACATGCATGTGAGAGGTGTGCACATCCCAGACAGTGTCAATGTCATGGACTAAAGAACACATACGTAGCAAGCATTGAACAGCAATGGCCACACACAACAGTTACCAGATGACTGGATGGTGAATACAGTACCCACATGTGTGGGACAATTCAGACACTACACCCCTGAACCACACAGCAGACCATTGTCATGTGGCCTGATGTGAAGGTATACTCTTTACCTAGCCTTGTATAGCTGTCTGGTACAGTCAACCAATACGCACCTGTGAAATGTACACATGCATGTCAGTACTGGCACCCTGTGTCTGTGTGTGTGGTGTATGATGCTTATGACCCCATTCACACTCACTATGACCCCCATTGGCATACTGAAGAATGCTGTCTGATTTCAGACACCTCCACATACCCTTTGCCCATATAACCTCCATATAACCCCTGGGGTGCATGTGATACCTATACAGTACTGTATTGTGGCAAACTAACTAGTGAGGAAGTGTATTCCTGACCCTGCCAAGTGTGTCAATGTGGGTGAGTCCCTGAGAGAGTGTGGCTGTGTTGAAGCTGACACCTGTTCATGCGGACAGGCGCGTGTACTACACCTTGGGAGGGTGGCCTAATGGTTAAGGTGTTTGCCTTACAAACACAAGGTGCAGGGTTTGAGTCTCATAAGGGATAATTGGCTAAGCTTAAAATGGCTTGCAAGGGCAGTTAGCCTAGTACTAATCTATGAACATATGAACCTATGAACCTACCGTTTCGCTACCATATCACTGTTGCAGATGTCACTCACCATCACATATATGTTTGGAGAGCTCCTCAACATGTAAGCTATGTGGTGCATCCAATAACTGCATAGACATGTGATAGCAATACATAGTCAGTCAGGGGTTTGATACCCTGTACTGGTAGGTGTGTGACACAAACATGCTTAGGTTTTACTCTCCCTCCCCTGACTTATACTTGCCTCTGTCTGCTTCTCTCACTCCCTCTCTGGTGGATGTGGAGAACTCCAGCTTTGTTTAGGCAGCAGCATGTGTTTTGTAAGTGATGCTCATGATCAGCTGATGGCCTCTGCATGAATTGCAGAACTCCTCTTGCTGATTGAATGTGGAACAGCTGTGGTAACATTCTCATAGCCAATTGCATGGAAAGACACTGCAATATCTAGGAACATCATGTTGGTGTTGGGCCTTTTCATTCACTGTGAGCAGGACCTAGATCTGGAGTTTGGCAAACAGCATCACAGATGGATTGGAGATTTACCTCTAACAACATGCACTGTGGAAACAGGCCAACACACAGGATGGTGATGTGCCTGAAATGATTACAGAATGTAAGTGTTGCTATTCTGCATTTGGAGTAATGCTGGTTTAACAGGGTGTGTGTGGATATGGCTGGTCTACATGTTTTAATACCTGTCATGACAGTGCTATGTTTCTGAGGAAACCCCCATCTGTAGGGTCATATCCAGACTGGGCAGTGTGTGGTGCCTTTTGTTTCTTGTGTTACACACAGAGCACCTATCTGTGAACTGCAGAAGCATAGTGTGAGGATTGCAGTCAGTACATGGTGACAGCCATGAGAGTTACTGACTTCATATCCCTCATAGGACATATGTCACAACAAACCCTGTTACAACAGTAAATGTATGAGGTTATCACAGCAACATGTCACTACTGGCCCTGTGTTTATGCCTCCAGTCACAACTCTGTCAACCTTTGTACATATGTCATGCAGTTAGAGGTGCATATGTTCTGTACACCATAATTTATTGACATCATAGCTGATAACAAGCCAGTGAGATATCAGACTGCTACACATGTTATGTATAGTAGGGATTATATTTGAGGACTTAACCTGGGCATTCTGTGGTTGTGTGTACAGTACTGAGGTTTGTGCATGTATGGTGATTGTCGACAGTGTGTGTATTGTGAATATGTATCTTGGGCTTTGTACAGACTGGGATAGATGTCACTGTTCTTGGTCCTGCTCTAACTGATGTTACATGCTGCTCCACTGTATGTTACCCTGTTGGCTTACATGTTTGTAGGGCCAAACACACACATGTCCCATACCACAGACAGGCATCAGACCACACTGTGTAGTGGCTCAGTATATGTAGAGCTAGTGTGTGAGTGGCACATAGGAGGATGGTGTTGATAAGATAGTCCATATACTGTAATATCACGCTAGCTTACCATATGTGGCTGTGGCTTTGTTCACATTGGTTGTGGTTATGCACTTTTGCACAGGTGTCTGTTACTCTGTGCTGTGACATGCCTGTAGAGCCTGCTATATATATGCAGGTACATGTGTATTCTCCCTTAAGAAATGTAGGCCAGTTTTGCAGCAGTCTGCCTGTAGCCTGCACAGTGCTTTCTTACATGCCTAGCAGCTTAGTGTACTTACCCAGTGTGATGTTATGTCCAGATACTTACCAGATTTACTAATGCCAGGCCACCTTAACAGTCATATATGCCAGACAAAGCAGTGGGATGCTGTACGGATGTATGTCAGTAACTAGTGGGCAGTATGTAGCTATGGCACCTCTGTACCAGCAGTTATCATGTGTCAGGACAGACAGGGGTGTGTGAATGCATAACCTATGGGGGCAAATGTATACTAGTATTTACATGATATACCCATCTACATGGCTAACATCCACATTGTCAGGTTTGGTCCACATGTCTTGCACTAAGGGGTTCTGTGTATACCTCTGGACTGACCAGAGTGTGTCAGACTGTCCACATTTATTGGCCATATCTCTGCTGTAGTCCACAGGATCATTACTGTGCTAGCAATGGTACTGTACTATGATGTCCTTAGGATGTCTGTCAGTAGCCAATGGCGCACATGTTAAAAGCAGATGTGACCTCCCACACACAACATGTCTGTGAAGACAATCCCTATTACAGTAGCAATAGTCTACATATATACCTCCAATACATATCTGACATCCCCTTGCACTAACAGGTTGGGACTATTGGGGCTGAGGTACGGCTCCACTCCATGTTCAGGACATTTGGTGAACATATATGTATATAAAATTATCCATATATCTATAGAGATATATACACATATACATATCGACATACATAGATGGATATGTATATGTACATATATATATATATATATATATATATATATATATATATATTATATATATATATAAAAACACTCAGATATACATATACACAGCAATATATGTCTACACATATACAGATAGTGATACATATGCACATATACTTATGGATATCTACATATATATTGACAGTACTAGGTATATCGGAATAGATATGCATGCACATATAGTTATAGATATCTACATAAATCCAATAAAAGTCGCTCCCCATGGAGTGAATGCTCTCTGCACCACAAACAGTCCAGATAAATAAAAATGCAACACAATAAGGTGCAAGAGCAAAACAAGGCAGGAAAACATAAACAATATCCAAGAAATGACGTAATCCAGAACAGGATAAATGTACTCAAAAAGCAGCAGCACAGTAGTAAAACACCAGGTTTATTCAGGAACAATAAACAACATGGTAAGAGCTTTCACCTAACAAGGCTTCCTCAGACCATACAAATCCACTTAACAGCTGATCTTATAAATGAAAAATGGTGCGAAAATCATTAAAAACCTTAAAGGCATAACATATATGTCAAAAACACATTTACATAAAAAATACATAAAAATATATGATACTTAATGCTGATCAAGTACCAAAATCTAGAGATATATCTGAATCCCAGAAAAACATGCCACAGAAGGGTTATGCCTACCTCAACCTCCTAGAATTCAGAAAAGGCTTAAGTGGTACAGGAGGCTGAGGGAAAGAATAAGGGAGCATATATATCAAATTAGGATTTGATCTGCTGTGAATGCCCTTTCTAAGCATGTTTTGGCCACCAATGACACACATACGTTTAGTTTTAAAGTTTTAGATGTTGCATCAAGTAGCTTCAGGGGTGGGGATTTGAAGAATAAGACTGAGACCTCTGAGTCTAAGTGAATCATCAGGCTTAGAGCAGATATATATCCAGGGCTTAATGAGAAAGTACCAAGCCTATTCTGAAGTCTAGGAGGTTGAGGTAGGCATAACCCTTCTGTGGCATGTTTTTTTGGGATTCAGGTATATCTCTAGATTTTGGCACTTGATTAGGATTAAGTATCATATATTTTTATGTATTGTTTATATAAATGTGTTTTTGACATATATGTTATGACTTTAAGGTTTTTAATGATTTTCGTGCCTTTTTTCATTTATAAGATCAACTGTTAAGTGGATTTGTATGGTCTGAGGAAGCCTTGTTAGGTGAAAGCGCTTACCATGTTGTTCATTGTTCCTGAATAAACTCGGTGTTTTACTACTGTGCTGCTGCTTTTTGAGTAAGTTTATCCTGTTCTGGATTACGTCATTTCTTGGATATTGTTTATGTTTTCCTGCCTTGTTTCTCTCTTGCACCTTATTGTGTTGCATTTTTATTTATCTGGACTGTTTGTGGTGCAGAGAGCATTCACTCCGTGGGGAGAGACATTTATTGGATTTGTTATTATTTGCTGCTGTTTTCACTCCCGAGGAGGCATGGCAGGTAATGGAGAGAAGTCTGTAGAATTACCTTATACTATTGGCAGTGGGACTGAGTCCTCTGTGGATCGTTTCATGATTTGTGTTTGGGAGCAACAAAACCCCTGATGTTGTTCGAGGAAGGAAGAGATGACGTTATGGATATGACTGCTGAGCCGTTTGATAGGGTTAAACTTCGTGCAGCCATGGACAAACTAGAGGCCATCTTCCTGACGTTAAAGAAGTTGCAGACCCAAAGGCAGCATTTTGAAGCATGCATGCATCAAAGGATTGTGCCGAGGGGGTTGCAAGTGCTGAGGATGCCCACTACAGGAACTCAGTGTCCGGATTTGCTTTTTAAATGGCAACAAATTAACATGGAGGTAAGCCTCAAGTACATGTCCTTATTGAATGAGTTTTTTCTACCTGAAGTATTGGAGTTGCATGAGGACATTAAAAAGCAGCAGAAACATTTGTTTGAACATTTCTCGAGTGACATTGTTGGTAAAATCTTTGATACTCTCCTGGACAATGTGCAGTTGTATGAGAAATGTTTGTTAGTACACAAAAGGACATAAACTTCAGAGGGACATAGAGGACTTCCAGCTAGGTCACGTGTTTGCAAGGCCTAGATCGGACTTTGTTGGACATGAAGTCAATGGTATTAATCAATCTGAACAAGTGAATAGGCCCAAGGGGCCACCAGAAGTTAGTATTGTTAATTTAGATACTGCAAAAACTGTTAATAATTCTGAGAATGTAATGGTTAGTAATGACAACAATGTTATAGGGGATGTGGTGCACTCTAGCACTGAGGTGGTACATGATGCACATATTAGTGTTGGTAATGAATTGCTTGCAGCGTCTGAGGGTGATTTAGGTACAGGAATTGTTGGAAAGGGGTACAGGGGCCCTGTGAATAGATTAGATGAACCCGTGGTTAGGAGGAAGGAGTACCATCCCAGTGCCACTGCTTCATCAGGCACTGAGTTGGAGGGAGTAGTAGTGGATCGGCCCAATGCCCTTTCCCCATACATGTGGTACACAGGGGAGGGGGGAGGACCAGATCTATGAGCAGGGGCAAGCAAAAGAGAAAATTGTTTGCAGAATCCCTAACCAACCACAACCTCAAGAGGATGTGGGAGAGAACAGGGACACATTAGTACACAACATATCTTCTCGGTCTTCAACATCTGATGAAATAGGTGTTTTGTCTAAGAGGCTAACTTTTATTCCCAGTTGTAACAGTGATTTTACTGATACCTTGGTAGATTTTAAGCTCTTTATTAGGATTTTGTGCCTTAAACTGGAGTTCAAAGATATAATCCAAGTGCCTGATACTAAACGGTTTAAAAAGCTGAGTTTATATGTGCCTAGTGTGCCACCTTTGGTGGCTGCTTTTAGTAAGTTGATAAAGAATGATTTGTTTGATATGGAGAAGAATGGTGATAAGCATTTCAGAGGGAAAGGGAACTTGACCTACACACAAAGAAGAGCCCTGGAAGGGTTAAGGTGTGACACCTCCCTTGTCATCAGACCAGCTGACAAGGGAGGTGCCGTTGTGGTTAGGGATTCTGTATTTTACAATGAATCAATGAAGTTTGTGCTAGGGGATTAGAGGTTTTATTGTGCTGTAAAGCACAATACTGTGAATTTGCATGTACAGAGGATATGTGGAATGTTAGAGGATTTATATAAGAGTCATGTCATTACAGAGGAGTTATTTGAGTATTTGCTGGTCAGTGACCCCTGTATACCCGTGATACAAGGCCTCCCCAAGATACATAAGGATAGTTTTTTTCCACCCATGAGGCCTATTGTTGCGGGTAGAGGGTGGTCTACTGAGCCATTCTTGATTTATTTAGAGAGATTCCTTCATCTGATTGTGGTTGCAAATGTTTATATTTTGAGTGATACGAAACAGTTCCTATTGGACCTGTATGATTGTATGAAGGGGGTACCTGTTAACATTCCTTATTTTTTGGTCACCATGGATGTTTAGTCCTTGTTCACTGTGATTCTGAATGGGGAGGGGACTCAGATGGTTCATGATTATTTGAGGAGCTGTTCTGATTTGAGTGATGATATTATTGATCTTCTGGTTCTATTTTTGGAAACTGTACTGGAGAACAATGTTTTCTGCTTTGGATCACAGTGTTATTTGCAGAGGGATGGCATAGCTATGGGCACTTCTTGTGCCAATAGCTATGCCAACCTCTTCATGGCTGCATGGGAGATTAATTATTTATTTACCCTGGATGAGTTTTCTATGCAGGTGTTGTTTTATAGATGCTTTGTAAACGACTTGTTTTTCATATGGAGAGTGTCATCAGATGAGTTGTTAACATTTATTGATAGAATCAATGGTATGTCACCATTTTTGAGATTTAGTCATGAGCTCTCAGACACTTGGATTTCCTTTCTGGATGTATATATTGAGAGGCTGACCTCTGGATTATTGAATACAGGGGTATTTAGAAAGACTTGTCATCATAATGCCCTCCTTCACAGGAATAGTATGCATCCTGGATATATGTTTGGTAATATAGTTAGGGGCCAAGTTGTTAGGACCTCTCATTATAATCTGAGACAGGAAAGTTTTGAGTCAGGACTGACTGATTTATGTGAGAGGTTCAAGGCTAGAGCTTATAGGGATGTTGACATAGAGAAAGGGCTTTGTGTGCTTTTTACATTGAGAGAAGGTGATGCTGTTCCCTATTTTTCTGACATGGCAGTGAACCTTTTAGTTAGTGGACATGGTGGTCCTGAGGGTTGACTTGGATTGGAGAACCATTTTAGGATATCATTGTACTATACGAAGGATGTGGGTAAGATAAAGGATGGGATTAGATCCCATTGGGGTGTTCTGGCAGTGGACCCTGGTTAGAGAAACTTAGTAGGCATTGCACCACAGTTTGTATATAAGAACAAGCCAAATTTGAAGAAATTATTGTGCTATCCTAGAGTAGAACACAAGGACTATGGGAGAGTGGGGACCATTCCTTGTGGTCAGTGCAATTATTGTGGGTATATTGACACTGATGTTAGTTTTGTCCATTATATTCATGGCACTAAACACAAGGTTAGGATATTCACTGACTGCATGTCCACACATGTGGTCTACCTCGCCTCCTGTTTGATCTGCAAGGCGTTTTATGTTGGTGAGATGGGCAGGAGGCTGAGGGAAAGAATAAGGAAGCATCTATATCTAATTAGGATTCAATCTGCTGTGAATGCCCTTTCTAAGCATGCTTTGGCCACCAATGACACACATACATCTAGTTTTAAAGTTTTAGATGTTGTATCAAGTAGCTTCAGGGGTGGGGATTTGAAAAGTAAAACTGAGAACTCTGAGTCTAAGTGGATGATCAGGCTTAGAGCAGATATATATCTAGGGCTTAATGAGAAAGTACCACTTAAGCCTTTTAGGAGGTTGAGGTAGGCATAACCCTTCTCTGGCATATTTTTTTGGGATTCAGGTATATCTCTAGATTTTGGTACTTGATCAGCATTAAGTACGATATATTTTTATGTATTTTTTATGTAAATGTGTTTTTGACATATATATTAAGCCTTTAAGGTTTTTAATGATTTCTATGCCTTTTTTCATTTATAAGATCAGCTGTTAAGTAGATTTGTATGATCTGAGGAAGCCTTTTTAGGTGAAAGCTCTTACCACGCTGTTCGTTGTTCCTGAATAAACCTGGTGTTTTACTACTGTGCTGCTGCTTTTTGAGTACATTTATCCTGTTCTGGATTATGCCATTTCTTGGATATTGTTTATGTTTTCCTGCCTTGTTTCGCTCTTGCACCTTATTGTGTTGCATTTTTATTTATATAGATATCTACATATATATCCACATAAATAGGCATATCTGTACACATAGGATATGCATACATATATAGTTACATATATATATATATATATATATATATATATATATATATATATATACACACACACATAGACATACAAAGAGATGTACACATAGCCATATATATGTTGCACTATACAGATGTGTATACAGACATATGTATGAATATACATGTATATGTACATGTAGACATATATCAACCTGTTATATGTATACATCCATATTCCTGTCATGTGTAAACCTCACAGTTGTGTATACCCTCCCATATGTATCTCACCTTATGTATCTGCTATGTGAACATTATGGTAAAACAACTTATGTGATGCAACAGTCATATTAATAACAAGTACTACACAATTGTGGAAGTAAAGGCAATTGTTCAATACTAATCAATATGTGACCTGACAGATTATATTGTAAAAACAACAGCTGTTTTCACAGTGGTCATAGCATAGTGGTTAAGTGTTGTGACTATAGTGTACAGGGTCCTCGGTTCAAGTCCTGCAAGGGCTGTTCATTTTGCTGCTGAGCAGAACAAGGGTTGTCAGACACAGAGTGGTTAAGGCAGTTGTGAGCAGCTTTAAGCAGGTTTGCATGGGTTTGCTTGAAACTAAGCAGTGCTAAGCTATGGGTAAATGTATGGGAGCTTACACGGTGTAGGCTTTGCTTACCAGTGCACACATCAGCTTAGCTGTTATATTGCAGCAATGTTGATACCTGCTAAGCATGACTTAGCCCTGGTAGCCAGTTCACACCACCTAGTCTGATAACATAGCAGGGTAATGACATCTGTAATAAGTGTATGTAATGCCATGTACAATACATGCACCTATTTGCTGTCATTACAGTAGTAAGGTGTGTGAGTGTCATGTGTGGGACACAGACATATATGAGGCCTGTACAGCACTGTTATCTGTGTGAATGTGTTCCATACAGGGGTAGTAGCCCAGGGTACGTGCTGTCACACTGGCATGTAGTGTATCATGGCGGTACTACTGTTGACAGTGCTTACCCTGTCAAGAGTAGAGTGTTAAATGTACTGACAACAGGCACACCTGCAGGCATAGCTGGACTCTCAGGCCTCCTTGTTGTATCCCTAGTGTGTGAGCTGTGTCACAGTATATAACTCCTACTGGGTAATGATCCGACATGTGGAATGTAACTATAGACTACCGTCTGTACAGCACATGTTAGTGGGGGCTTCTGACATGTAGCTATGGCATACATATTGCTGTCAAATGTCTATCTGTCAACACATTCATCCTACTGCATAGCTACTTGCCAAGCCGATGACTGTCAGTCCCTATACAGATGTGCAGATGGCAGGTATCCAGCTGGGATATGTACAGGCAACCTAAGCTTGATTGACACTGACATGTCTGCCCAGCTGTGTAAGAATTGGAACATATAGGAGATAACACCCTGTACGCACCACAGGCCACGGGTACCTCCACTACACTACCACAGTCAACAGAATATGCTTGAGTACAGGTCACCATCACAGACACTAACCATGTGTTGTAATGCATGTTGCATACATGTCAACTTGATTACCTCAGTGGCCATGTGCAGCAGGCACCTGGAGGATTGGCTGATGCATGTCTCTCTCATCCTGAGGAGCACCACTGTAGTGTCTGTCAATAGATTGCCTGCTGCCACATGGCATGTGGCAGGATACCACTGTACACACAACCCCTACACAACCCATCTCTCCTTGAACAATAGCTAGCTACACAGCTATGACCACTTGCAGCGATGCACTCCAGTACTGACACATTTGTACATGTGCATGTCTGAGTATAGCAGTGCCTGTGTGTTAGCACACCTGTACTTGGGAATTCCATGAGGGCCTTCACAACCACTGCAACACCCATTTCTGTAGTCAGTTGTGGCTGCTGCTGTATGGGACATTATATGTACCCTGTTAAGCTCCTCTCCATACCAGCTACATGAGCCATGCAGTACCAGCACAACAGTGTTGTACAAATAGGTTGATAGGCATGGGATACCCATTGTGTTTTGGCAAGTGTGTGTATGTGTGCATATCCGTATATCTGTAGGGTACAGCATTCTGAGGCCACATACTCCTATTACAATACCCATTGCCACACAGTAGTACAGATAGTGTTGTTGCTGCCCATAGGTGAGGCATGATAATGCAACACCCTACTATGCATGTGGTATGTGCATTAGATGCATATCCCTGTAGTACCACTGTTAGGATATACAATGGGTTCTATCACAGCTGTGGCCAATGTGTGATGGTGGGTATGTCAGAGTGTCATCATGGGTTTCAGTGAGTACAATACCCACTGGGGGATGTGGGTGCTGTGTACATTGTCATTACACCAATGTACACCGGGTATATATCCCACACACCACTTTATGGTTACCACAGTCAGCATCAACCATACAGGTAATTGATACCACAATCCAGGCCAGTTTTGCATGTGCTGTGTGCAGCCTTCCTGTAACACATTGGACACATGGTCAAGTTAGTTAGCAGTGATAGGCCCAGGTCTCTCGGATGTGTGTCTGCCTGTAATGTGTCTGTTAATGTGTATATGAAGGTATGTCACACTATATATCATCCATATACATCCATTACATCCCCCATTAGCATACTGTACATGTCTGGGGATGTTCTGCATGTAACATGTAACCTTGAACACACCTCACCCTAAATGCTGTGTGATGCGTGCAATGAAAGCCACATACTTGAGTATCACTACATACCTAGGTAGGGGTCTAGTCCCAGTGTTGCCAAGTATGTGTGTGCATGTATGTGGATGGGTATGCATCAGGTTGCAGATTATACATATCCCAGCGGGTCACATGTCCATGTGGCACAAGCAATAACTGTTATACAAACCTGTGACATGTGTTCAACTGTACCACAGATATGTCACAGCTATGGTGTCACCACAGTGCCATACCCCGTTGTGGAATATGACTGCAGACCATGCTTGTGCTGACATATGTACACTTACAAGACAATTGGATAACATTATAGAGACCACAATCAACCAGTGTTACTAACACCTATAATGCAGCATTGCTGGACGACTACACTACCTGACATATATGCATTACACTTTACTCCTTACAGCATGTTACACTGCAGTACTGTGGTAAACTGTAGTATAGACACCATGTGCATCAGAACCATATTAGCCTGCCCCTGCATTGATGGCATGGATGACAGGGATGTGGTACAGGTATCATCATATGCACAGGGTGAGTTGTTGGTTTGCCAGAGGCCGAGGGTGCGCCATACATTTCACACCATGGGTGTGGGTGAGGGGTGTAATGAGGAGAACTGGGCATGGTGATGTGGTGTGTGTAGGTATAGGGTTGCCCTAGGTGTGTTTGTATAGTGTGTGGGTATGCAGTCCCACAGTTCTGCCATGTGGCTGCCCTACACAGGTGTTTATGGACAGCTGCAGACCATACCTGGAAGGGTGTGCAGTCACTGCCTCCAGCCATGGACACATGGACTGTGCCTGCCAGGGGTTCCATGGGCATGTCCAGGAACAGGTGCCGATGTGCTACTCTCACCTGATGATGACAAATGTCCGCTAGAACCCGGTTCCTCCTGGGACTGGCCAGGACCACATGCTCATGGCCTGCTGTGGTGTGGTGTGGACAGTGCCCCCCTGCAGTGCTGGGGCTGGTACTGTCACTATGGGAGCCTCTAGGTGTCCTAGTACATCCACATTGACTGCCAGCTGTTGGCATTGCTGGCCTACATCCACACAGCCGTCGCTGCACTCCCACCACATGTTCAAGCACGGACAGACCATGGTCGATGAGGGTCATCATCTCACCAGACCGTCTATACATGAACTCAGCTAATGCACGGATAGCACCAGCCAGTTCACGGGAGTTGTTACTTGCAGATGTGAGAGCAGCCCTCTACAGCCTCAGGCCCTGTCTGGTGTAACGTTCCATATGTGCCTGCGCCACCATGACAGCCTGAAACATGCACCTGTTGGTATCAGCTGTGTCACATCTGCCAGGGGCATGATGACCAGTGGCCCTCCCATGAGCACCCTGGGACATCTGACTATGTGGTGCCCTGCCAGACATCCGGCTATGCTCGCTGTGACCAGACACAGTAGGCATGGATACCACACTTTCCTGTGCACTGCCACCAAATGCCAGCCATCCCTCTGCTATGGCCACTGGTGATGGGGTATGCATAGGCACTGAAACTGTGTGTGGGGTTGGGGTGGCTAAAAGGGGGATGTCAAATGATTACACTGTTTTGGCCCCTGACAACCCCACCTGTGCCTCAGCAATACTATCATCATCTTCGGTGTCTGTATGGACACCAACATCAGAGTGCATGCAGGAGGGACCGTGATCCACCTCGCCACCTGTGAGGGAAAACAATAAACACACTTTAAGACCTGTACAGCATTGCATAACAGTATACACACACACACACACACACACACACACACACACACACACACACACACACACACACACACACACACACACCACCATAATACCTACCTGTCCGTGACTTTACAGACAGTCCCATGTATATTTCCATGCATTCCCCATCCTGCATCACACTTGGTAACATACACTCATTGATACCACTTATTAACATATCAGTCCTCTAAATGCCTAGGCAAGTTATCACAACACAAGACCTGTTACTACATTACCTGCCTGACTTGTGTGCAGTGGTTTTAGATGGCCTCACTGCTGTCACTCAGTGTTCACCCTGTGTATGTCTGGACATCATGAGCATGGCCCCTATATGTGTGGGCTACTATGTTCACTCCATAATATCATGCACTGGAGTGTCATGTGTATGTATTGCTCAGTACTTGCCAGATATGCTGCTCAATCAGCCTATCATGTGACAACTGTAATATATGGATACACTCCCTGGTGTTGACTAGTAATTCCCCAATGCATCTGTAGTGCTGCATACATGGGTTGTCGGTCACCTCTCTGCTGAATGGGATATTAAGGGTATACCTGAGTGTCTACATCCCCTCTCAATGCCTGTTCCATGCTACAGACCTTATTATACTATTAGCTGTCCTGTGATTACATACATGACAAGTATTCCTGATGTGCAATGTGGCAGTCCATGTCTATGTACTGCACAATCCCAAAAGGAGGTACTGCTGTATGAACAACCTCACAATCATGCATGTGCATACATGGCCACCCACACAAACACACACACATGCACACATGCATCCTACATGCATCAACCTCCCTTCACTTCACCAGAGTGACCCTACAAACAAACAAACTGCCCACCAGGATGCACACACACACACACACACACACACACACACACACACACACACACACACACACACACACACACACACACACATACAGGTGAGGTTGCACAATGATAATACAGACAGTCCTCCTATTACCCTTCTCTCAACATACATAACATATTGTACACAACAGCATGCAATGCAACTATAGTCAATTCATGCTAGCAACAGTATACATGTGTGTGATGCATGTGCTGTGTCACTAGGTGATGCCCCTTCCCCCTGGATATCACTGCATCCATGTACACAGTATTGCTGTGCACCTGTTCTGCACCCTGCCATGTATTGTGCACCACACCTCACAGGTGTACAACCCATTGCTGAATGTGCAGTACTGTGTCAGTTATGTCAGCTTTAATACTCACAGTCCCTATGTTTTTCAGCAACACATACCTGGGATGATATGTGGACAGATGTAATTTGTGAATGTCTGATGTCTGATTTACAGCTGTCAACATCAGCGGACCATGTATGACCAATCCAATACTATTACGCTGACAACCATCAGAGCATACCATAGCTATTGGCGGTGTACACACCCTTATTGATATGATGCACCCTTCCGTGATCTGCCATGGGACCACATTACAGCATATCTTAACAGTACATGAGCCCAATATGTGACATATGTCCTGTTCTTTCGATGCAGTACTGACTGCGATGCATACACTCCGTGTGGACATATGTGTGCACACCCTTATCATGACAGTTTGTTGCACCTATTGTTATGTGTACTACAGCAGTCACATGTCTATATTATCTTGTTGAAAGATGACAATATCGAATGGCATAAACATCAAAAATGCCATACATCAAAACTGTTCTTATGGGGGGCTGTGCCCCCCACACCACCCACTGATTATATATACCAACTCCGAGATCGCACTACAGTGAGGAAAGAGCAAATGTTCTCATCCTCACTGTACCATGATCCCGCAAGAACACTTTCGATGTATGGCATTTACGACATTATTGCCATTCAATATTTTCAACATGCTATAAGATGAAGTAGACCCACAGTCACTACTCCTGGCAGGGGTATAATAGTATGGGCCATCTGCATTTGCCAGTGTATGTTCAGTCTGCCCTACACATGTCCCCCTAACCTACATGATTGCAAGGTCTACTCATGTGCACATCCCATGGTGTTCACACACTGCCGTGACTATTGCTGTGAGGGTAGGGTTACGTCTGCCACAGTTCCTGAACCTGACTATGTGCAGATACAGCCATTCTTAGCATCCTTAGGAACCCTGCTGCAGTGCACTGGTGTGTCATGCTGACACCCTCCCCATCTTCAGCCTTTTTGCAGATGCTTGACAAGTAAGGCCTACACGTGTGTCACTTTGCAGTGTCCCACACACTGAACACCACATGTTACAGTCTAGTCCCAGATGATAATGTGGACCACAGTAATACCTTATGCCATATTGTAACTCTGCAACAGTTGCCATTGTCCTACAGGTATCTACACTGGTGTTGCACTGTATATGGGTGTTGTTCCAAACATGTCCCTACTGTAGGCCATGTCTCCCACCATTAAGTTACTCCCTGTGGACACATTCCTTAATGACAGGATGTTAGTTATCTTGCAGGTGTCTAACATACCTTTCCAATACCCCATCATGGTCACCACTGCGATACCATGCATTTAACAGCAACAATACGTGCACATGTACAGCATGCATTCTGGGTAGGTGTGTTAGATGTGTGCATGGAATATACCATAGCCATTACATGCCCGGTATATTGGCAAGCATCTGCATAAACCATACTCGCCAGCTACAGGCTGCTGTCTTGGTGGTATACCGGAGGGGCCTACATAAAAGGGTGAGAGATGCAAAGTCAGTGGCCACACCTGTGGCATTGCTACAGGGTGGGTGCAGCATTACAATACATCAACAGTACATGTCCACAATACTACCACATATGCACATCTGTTTATCACTACTATGCAGCAACAAACTATATCTATGACATGTCAGTTATGCATGATCTATCTGTACAGATAAAGATGTATATGCAACAGTAATCTACTGATGTAGCCTGTGGCCTTACCTGCATGCTCCTCGGCCAGTGTGTGGGTAGCACCCACCTCCACAAAGGTGTCTGGCGGTTGGTGGTTATGTGGATAGGCAGGTGCCATGATGCTGGCTAAGACCTCCTCCACATATGTCAGGGGGGATGGATGGCATGCCCCGCCCCATGGCAAGGTGATCCCCTGGACTGCAGCAGCACATCGATGGGCATTGTGAAGCAGGTCAGAACAATGATGCTGGATCTGCTCATAACTGCGGTTGTGCAGTCTGACATCACTGACCCTGTGGACTAGGTTGATCCACAGGGCGGTCCACTCCTGCTGATCATAGGTGGCCCAGCCAAACAAGACAGGGTAGTGCTGTATGAGGTGGTTCACCACAATATCATTCTCAGCTGCTGAGTATGCCCGAAGCCTTCCATGGGACATCTTGCCTGAAAGACATAAAGATGGACACAGGTATAAACAAGTCATGCAGCAGGGTTACCACAGTTCTTAATACACATCACCCCCCTCCACCATATCAGTGACAACAAACTGTACACACAACTCAATAGGTATGGCTACAGCTTACCTACCAGTGGGGCAGGGATTGTATTGTACCATACTTTGTGCAATGTGTTTGTAGCCATGTTCCCTATATGGACACTATCATTGCTGGCCTGTTACAGACTATTCACCTGCATGTCATTTTCAGGGCCACTATGGTTCCATATATGCCTGTGGTATGCTTGCTATGTGGTTGCTGCACATCTGACATTCTGTGCTATTGGGGTTATCTATGCATGCTGTTGGACATGTTCTGGGATTGTGTAGACTATTACTACCGACATATGTTCTATAACAGTGACACAATAGCATGTATATGTACTATTGGCCAGCAGAACCACCTCTTCAAACTCATCTGCCCATGTTACCAGGCCACATCACATGTGTGACCCACCCTGGGCCCTCCTCATCTACTGGTCCAGCAATACCTTCAGGTGGAAACAACTCAGGGGATGTTGCCCCCCCGGGGGCACACACAGACATGATCATGTCCCCCAAGGTAAGGTCCATGGTCTGTTCCATAACGGGCTCCACAGACACATGTGGGATGTGCTACATGTCCTTGAGGCACCCAGTACACATTTACAGGGCTCACATGCTCCTCCTGCTCAGCCTCCAGGCCAGGCACCTTAAGGACATGAACTGCTGTTGTGTGTAGCAGTGGGTGAGAGGAATGTTCCCATTGTGTTCATATTGGGGCCCATGGGGCATCCACATCACAGACCACACACACCATCCAGGGTGTCTACTCACCACATGTGTCACATGCCACCCCTGTAGGCTGTCCTCTATATCTACCAAGCATGACCACCTACACAACTATACCTGCCATACTTCCCCATATTCCCATTCCATACTTCACAGGCAAGGGCAATGTGGTCCCAAGAAGGAGTTCACATGTGACATAACCATCCATGTTGCACACACTGAAAGCTGTAGATATCTGTGTGTATTGTTATGTGTGCTGTTCCCTCGCACATAGCATGCAGCACTGTGGTGGTAATATAGGGGACATGTATTTACATACATATATGTTCGTGTGTGTGTTTGTATATATGTATACATGGGCATATGTGTAGATATATATGATGTTGTATATATGTGTTTATATAACTGTCAAAACATCTACTCTTCATAACATCTAAACTCAAAACATCAAGACCATGACATCTAAACTTCAAAACAATGAAAACTACAAAGCATCTATAAATAACATCCCACACACTGTTTGCTATGTTTAGTCCCCACTGTAGTGTAACCTTGGAGTTGGTATATTTAATTTACAGGGGGTGTGAGGGCAGAGCCCCCCATGTGCATAAACATAGTAAAAACTCTGTGGGAAGTTATTTATAGTTGCTTTATAGTTTTCAATGTTTTGAGATTCAATGGTATGAGTTTTAGATGTTTTGAAGTTTAGATGTTATGGTCTTGATGTTTTGAGTTTAGATGTTATGAAGAGTAGATGTTTTGATAGGTAACTATATATATATATATATATATATATATATATATATATATATATATATATGTCTACACATGGGTATCTGTATATTTGTGGACATACATGTATATATATATATATATATATATATATATATATATATATATATATATATATATATATATATAGGTCAACTTCATATGACCTAAATTTAATTTGACTGAAATTCATTTGACGGAGATCAAAACACCGACAGTTCAAAACACTGAAAACTCATTTGACTGAAACTCATAACACTGACACTTAAAGTAAAAGGTATATGCCCTTTTTTCCACTGTAGTGCGATCCCGGAGTTAGTATATATAGTTAGGGGGGTGTGGGGGGCAAAGCCCCCTACATTGGCGGGTATAGGCGGCATAGCCCCCTACATATTTGTAATGTAATGGCTTCTCAGTATTTACTTTGCAATGTTCCTTTTGCTAGTCTGTATCATCTGTAAGTTTCATCACTAGTCTGTATTAATTGTAATGTTTGCTGTACTATTTGTAATGTTTGCTCAAATCTATAACATTTGTAAAATTATCATCTATAACCTATTGTAACATAGATTGTTTTGGAGCTTTTCTCCCCAGGACTCATTTGAAAATGGGTTCATATTGGCCCAATGGCCTATCCTGGTAAACCAACTGCAACTAAATAAATAAATAAATAAATAAAATATTTTATACATTTTAAACCATACACATAGATATTTATAACTGCAATGAAAAAACTCTTTGCAGAAAACAATATTTACTCTTTGTCCCCCCACACACCCCCAAATGTGGGGGGCTGTGCCCCCTTCCCCCTTAACTATATATACTAACTCCATGATCTCACTACAGTGGAGAAAAGGGCATATTCCTTTTACTTTAATGTGTCACTGTTATGAGTTTCAGTCAAATGAGTTTTCAGTCTTTTGAACTGTCACTGTTTTGATCTCAGTCAAATGAATTTCAGTCAAATGAAATTTCAGTCATATGAAGTAGACCTATATATATATATATATATATATATATATATATATATATATATATATTTACACATATGCATACCTATATATATGATACATTCAGACATCAGGTCCACAATCTCACAACGCCTTCCTGCACAGCTGCACTGTTCTGCCTTGCTACAACAGAGACAGGTGCCACATACGGACACAGCCTGACATTAGGGTGGTATATGTAGGGCCAGATTGCAGATACCCTATTACACACCTATGGTATTCCTGAATGCTACAATACAGGTTAACCTGAGTATCCTGCAAGAGGTGGGCTATGGAACCCACGTGTCCATCATTATGGCATTACTTCCACTACCAGCTATTGGCCACAGTAATATACATGCTTCCCATTACACAACACACACTATGATGGCTTACATCTTATCAGTCAGTGCTGCTCTGCATGGTTGTCGGGTATGTATGTATATATGTTTATATATATAGCTATATGTGTGTGTGTGGGGGGGGTATACAGTTTATATATATATATATATATATATATATATATATATATATATACCTACATATATAGATATATCTATTTAGATATAAATATATACACACACACACACACACACACACACACACACACACACACACACACACACACACACACACACACACACATACATCTACATGTTTAAATACATTTCCTGTACTGCTGAATGACTTGCCGGATGATATGTTTGTGACAACATGAGGGCTATGTATATTTGACATGGCTTAGTGGTAAATCCCTTTGGCTATGGTGTGCAGGGCCCTGGGTTTGAGCCTCGCAAAGGCTGTTTATTTTGTTGCTGGGCAGAACAAGGGCTGTTGGATACAAAGTGATTAAGGCACTTTTAAGCAGCTTTAAGAGGGTTTGCATGGGTTTGTGCGGAGGTAAGCACTGCTAACATCCAGTTATTGTTTCTTTATTTATTTATTTCTTTATTTAGTTTACATTTGTTAACTGGATATATTTCCATTTTCAGCAGAAGCCCAGGGAGAAAAGCTCCACAGTAACATTTAAATGTTTATAATGTACAATTATAAGAGAAAAAAATAAAAATGTAAGACAAAAAATACATGAGAGAACAGTAGTTACAAAGTCATACTATCTAAGAAGATACCATATTCAAAGATAATTATTTACACAAATATAAAGAAATACATTAGTTAAAAATAATTAGAGAGCCTTAGCTACAGAGAAGTAAGCTAATTAAGAAATACAGAAACTTTGAAAGGAATAAGATATTTATTTATTTTATTTATTTATTTGCATTTGTTTAACCAGGATAGTCCATTGGGCTCGAAGAACCCGTTTTCAATGGAGTCCTGGGGAGAAAAGCTCCACATACAGATTAAACAAAGATGAGGATATACATATACATTACATGGGGTTAAACATTGAGAAAAAAGCTCCACATACAGAATACACAAAGGTGAGGATATACATCTACATTTGATGGGGAAAAACATAGTACAGTTTATCTAATTAAACATGCAGAGATAGCTAAAAAAAACACAGTTGTTTTTTTTTTTTTTTTTTTTATGATACTCATACAGTAAGGTATGTGAGGTTGTTTACAATATGTACACAGTTATTTCATATCCTATTTGCAGGAAATAGTTTAAAATAGTTTCTGCTACTCATGGGTAAGTAGTGTTAAAAAGGTGAGGGGAGGCAGGATAGAGAAAGATGGCAAAAAAGAATGCAGACAATTATTCAGGGTAACAGCAAGGGCATAACCAGTGTGTTTTAAGATGTTGCTTCAGCCTTTGCTTAAAGAGTGGGAAGTAGGAAAGTGCTGTTAGATCTGATGGCAACATGTTCCAATATTTTCCAGTGGTATTAGAAAACAAGGAGTCACCTGCCAAGTTATTAGACTTGATAATGCTAGCCAGTAGTTTAGTGGAAGAGCATAAGGAACTGAGGTTTGCATAGGGGGTAATAAGGTTAGAGAGTATCGGTGTGTTCTTAGGTTGGTAAAATATCCTATGAACAACGGTAAGTTGGGAAAGTATCAGAATGTTTTTTTAGTTCAAGCCAGTCAATCTGCTTTAGGTTCAGACAGTGATGAGTTCTAAATGGGTTCCCAGTGGCAAACCTGGCAATATTATTATAGGAGTTAGTTAGTTTAGTGAGATTATTTTTCTTTAGGTTAGTATATATGGGGGAAGCATAAAGAAGAGTGGAGATTAGATGGGAGTGGGCAATAGTAGTTCTGGCTGTTGGTGTTAAGAAGGGTTTTATTCTATATAGGGAGCCCAGTTTTCTATTTACGGATTTTATAGTGTTATTTATATGATTGTCAAATGTAAGGTTATTGTCAGTTAAGACTCCTACTAGTCTGGTGGCAGAGTCTGTGGTTATAATGGTGCCATTATTTGATTTGATAGAGAAATTGATTGGGGGGGTCTTACTGTTAGGTGTAAAGAGTAAGAGTTTGTTTTTTTTTGGCATTCAAGAGGAGGCAGTGTTTTAGGAACCATGCCTCGACTGAGTTGAATACTGTCTGAGTTAGGGATTGTAGTTCAGATGTGGAGTTGGCAGAACATATGAGCGTGGAATCATCTGCATATTGTATGCAAGTAGCTTGAGGCATCACTAAGTAAAGGTCGTTGATGAATACTGAGAATAGAAGTGGACCGAGAATGGAGCCCTGAGGCACTCCAAGGGAGACTGGCAGGTGGGAAGATAGTTTATTCTCCCAAAGGACTGCTTGTTGCCTATTGTTAAGGGAGGACTTAAACCAGAGAATGGCCTTGGTGTCAAGTGCAAGGGATTCAAGAGTTTTTAGAAGTAGTGGGTGGATGACCATGTCAAAGGCTTTTGACAGATCAATAAAGAGTGGATGTTGTTGTTACGGTTTTTACTGATAGAGTTGGTGAAGGATAGTAGGGCTGTGGTGGTACTTTGAAATGGCCTGAAGCTATGCTGACACTAAGCTAGTATATTATGTTGGGTTAGGTGGTTAATAAGTTGATGGTGAATACATTTTTCCATAACTTTTGCTAAGGGTGATAAGAGTGCTATTGGCCTGTAGTTGGAATACTCATTGGAGTTTCCACCTCTATGTAGAGGGATAATGTGAGATATTTTCCAGATATCTGGGATGGTTCCTTTATTTATGGTTCTGTTTATAAGGATAGATACAGGATAACCCACTGCTTTGGCTGCTTTTTGTAGGTATTCAGATGGTATTTGGTCTGCAGAGGGGGTACATAGCTTAAGTTTATGTATAAGTTTTTGGATATATGAGGTAGTGATGGGATGTATTTGGAATGTTGGGAGAGTATTAGGTAAAGATTCTTAACATTGAATTAGCTTCTGTTCCAGCTTTCTTCATTTCCACTTTACTGAAGAAAAAAAAAATTCTAAGCTTGCTTCCCCCCTTTCCTGTGGCAGGTCAGATACGGATTTGCTGTGTCCAGGACTGTTTGTGAGCTCCTAAGCCCCCCACTTAACTGGGGTTAAACTATTCCTGGCACCATAAAGTCTGTTTTTCAAAATGTCCCTTGCAACTAGCCAGCTTTTTAGTTTTAGCACTCATCTGTTTCTTTGATCTCAGCACTTGTTCAGAACTCAATGTAAGCACTAAATAAGTTACAAATTACTACAGCACTCAACTTTCCTCACTTGTCTAGAGGAAAACAGTTTTTAGTACTTAATAAATAAGCATCTATTCAGGCATGTCTAAAGGTCAGCTCCCGGTGTTTTCTCCTGTCTACCTGATGAATCTGGGCATCTTGGGACAATGCAGCAATTGCCTCATGTACACAGACAACCCTCTCCTCCTACCACCCAACACTACGACCTGTGAGAGATGCACTTATATAGCCAAACTGGAAGCAAAGCTCTCTTTACCAAAGACAGGCCTGGACAGTCAAGAGGAGAAAGTAAACACTTGCACCGCACCACACTCAGCACATAGTCCCTCAAAACCTACACCACCAAAACACACACACAGAACCACAAAACACACACCTACATTCGCGGAGGCTCTCTGTACTAATCTGCGCAAACAACAGAGACCTCCAAAGCAGAAATGCAAGCAACCTCCACACCCCAACACAACCCAAATGACACATAGTCCACATACTCAGTGTGCCACTCAACTACAGCCCATAAGGCATAACGTACCCAACACTCTAGTCATAGGTGACTCTATAGTCAGGCACACTGATGTTCCATTCACCAGGCTAAACAAGGAAAAAGTTACTGTCAGCTGCCTGTCAGGTGCCAGGATCTGCCACATAACGCACGCACTCAGGTCACTCCACAACAAGTACAAATATGACTCTGGCATTGTCCATGTTGGTGTGAATGACCTGAGATGTACATCCCTGGACTACATGAAAAGAGACATGGAGGAGCTGTCTGATCTTGTAGCCCAGGCCGGTATAATCCTAGCCCTGAGTAGCATCCTGCCATCACCCAGAATGACACCACAGTACAAGGACAAAATGATTGACTTTAACAATTGGCTAAGCTTCTGGTGTCATTGTAAGGGAATCCAGTATCTGTCTGCGTGGGATGACATGATCGACAGACCACGCTGCTTTGCCAGAGATGGCCTGCACCTGTCGGCCTTGGGATTATGGATACTGGCAAAGGCTCTTGCCACCCCTATAGTGCTTTTTTTAGGCAAGGTTCAAATGACAAATTCACCACCGTAACAGGTACAAGCAAGCAAAATCTGAGGGTAATGCTACTCAATGCTAGAAGTCTAAACCTCAAAATGCACTCACTCGAGGCACTCCTTAAAATGGAGAACATTGACATCTGTGCAGTGACAGAGACCTGGTTCAAAGCTCCAGAGAGCACCCCTGCATTACCAGGCTATAATTCATACCACACCTTTCGGCCAACCAAACCCGGACTGAAACATTAAAGGTGGAGGCGTGTCCATATTCATTAAGGATATCCACACCTCCAAGCTAGTTGCTCAGCATAATGCATCCGAGATTATCCAAGTTCAACTAACTCTGGGCAAAATCACAATCCAGATTGTAGCTTGCTACACACCCCCCACCATGCCCCAGGATTCCCACTCCTCTTTTCTTGATACACTGGAAAATATTAAGGTACAACCCAACACTCTAATAATGGGTGATTTCAACTACCCTACCATTAAATGGGAAAACTACTCATGCACCAAGTCTTTTGCTCAACGTTTTCTGGAAATCATCAATTCCAACGCTTTGGATCAACTTATCCACACCCCCACCAGAGGCAGCAATATCCTAGACCTGGTCATCACCAACATGGGTGACTGGTGTTCCACACCAGAGGTCAGCTCCTCGTTGGTCAGATCCAACCACAAGCTAATCACCCTAGACATCCACATCCCACTCCCACCCCCCCCCAATTAGGAAAACAACCGTAAAAAATTTCTCCAAAGCCAACTTCACGCTTCTTAAGACAGAAGTGGCAAACTTCATGACACCCATGCAGATGGACAATAGAGGTACGACTGCTGAATCCTACACAAATGCACTTTATAAGCACTTACACGAGTGCATGGATCATGCTATCCCTAACAGAACCAAGATGCTATCCTGCAAAAAAAGGAAGCCTGTCTGGTGGTCTTCTGCCATAAACAAACTCTACAACAGAAGAAAGAAACTGTTTCAAAAAAGAGTAAAATCCCACGATTGGAGGAACTCCCTGGTCAGCCTCAGTAAGAAGCTGAGATCCTCATAAAATCCTCCAAAGCTAGTTATGAAAACAAAATTGCCACTGATTCTAAAGACAACCACAAAGCATTCTATAGCTATGTCAAAAATCTCAATGGCAACACTCAGATCTGCTCTGAGTTACAGCACAATGACACTAAATATACAGAACCAACTGATATTGCCAACATCCTGGCAGATAGGTTCAGTGCTAACTTTACCCCCCACCCCACCCCTAAAGGGCCCATCTTTATACCGGAAGAATGCAAAGTTCCTGTAATCATGGCTGCACAGGTAAAAACTTCACTCTCCAAAGCCAAGAACACAGCATCCATGGGACCTGACAATATCCCAGGCTGCCTTCTACATGAACTACAGAATGAACTGGCACCCCACCTAAGTACCATGTTCAATCATAGCCTCACCTCAGGCTTTGTGCCCATTGAATGGTGCACCATGACAGTTATCCCACTCCACAAAGGGGGGGCTACAACAGACCCCAGGAACTACCGCCCCATTAGCCTGATGAGCCTCGTCTGCAAGGCCATGGAACGTATCATCATGGAACTCATAAACAAAGACATTGGAGATCTCCAAACCCTGGACCCCACACAGTTTGGGTTAGTAAAAGGCAGATCATGTCTCCTAAACCTGATAGACTTCTTTGAAGTAGTCACCAAAGCCATAGATGAGGGTAAGGTGGTTCACACATCCTATCTAGATCTCACCAAGGCGTTCGACACCATCCCCCACTCTGGAATTATAGATAAACTCACTAAACTAAATATAAATCCCTATGTCACAAAATGGGTTGCCAACTGGCTTACTGAAAGAACCCACACTGTGAAGGTAGCAGACTCCAAATCACACTTCAGACTAGTGACAAGTGGAGTACCACAGGGTTCAGTCCTGGGTCCTCTCCTCTTTGGTATCTACTTCTCTGAAGTACAGGCTGACACAGAAGGTCTTTGGCTAAGTAAGCCCTGACATTATGTGTCTCACAGAAACCTGGCTCAAACCAGAGACCAAAGATAACGAAATCCTGCCACCTGGCTACAACATATACAGGACCGATCGCCTCAAAAAAAGAGGTGGTGGTACTGCTGTGCTCTTCAAAAGCACACTCAACGTTACCCTACACCCCACTCAGCCACCGCAAACACCCAACGTAGAATTAACAACCCTAAAACTACAACTAAATAAAGAAAAAAGTATTAACCTAATCGTAATCTATATTCCCCCTGGGAACAACTCTGACACTCTTGAGAACACTCTAAGTTGGCTGACAAACAACTTCCCACAAGAAACCATAATTCTGGGAGATGTCAACATTGACTGGAATCAATGTGTGTCAGAGACAGACCCAACCAATATCAATCTCCATGGCTTCTCACAAAATATTACCACCTCTACTAGAATTGGCAGCAACAAACAAAAAGAAAGTATCCTAGACTGGATACTCACTAACCATAAACCCGAAACTTACAAATCTGGGACCATTACTAATGAGCTCAGTGATCACCTCATTACTTATATGGCAAAAAGCAAAAGTGGTAGCTGCCACCTCCCTGTACTCAGGACTGTTAGAAGCACCAAACATTTTGACATCTCTAGATTCCGAAATGAGCTGCAGTCCTGTAACTGGTCAATCCTAAAGCACCTCCCACTAGAAGAAGCTGTAATAAAATTTAACTCCACATTTCTAAACATACTTGACACACATGCCCCCAAACGGCCAATCAAAACAAAAGCTCTCATAGCACCATGGCTATCAAAAGACTCCACAGCCAAAATCAAATCTAGAAACAAAGCATGGAATAAATGGCGTACTACCAAGACACCCCTAGACCGTACCAACTTCCAACAACTAAGAAATGACACAAAAAAATCTATCTTAATGGACAAAAAGAACTACTATTTCCAACTACAACATAAACATCAAAACAACCCCCAAAAGTTTTGGGCAGGAATAAACAAACTTCTCCATCCAGGCAGGTCCTCCACCCCCACCCCAGCAAACCTAACTATGAAAAACCCAGATGAAGTGGCCACATCCTTTAATACCTTCTTCATCGATGTAATCAAATCCTTAGCCAACCAACAAGTAGCCCCCTGCTCCCTAACCACAAGTCCCACCCAGAAGACCACGCCGTTATTCAACCTACAACCTGTCACTACTGCATACATTCGATCCTTATTAAGGAAACTAAAGCCAACCACTCTCGCGGCAGACCTACTTCCAGCAGACTTTCTACAAAAAGCTGCGGATGTTATAGCCTACCCCATCTCAATCTTAATTAATCGGACCATAACTGAATCCACAATCCCCGCCATATGGAAAATCTCCCATGTCATCCCCCTCCATAAAGGTGGTTCATCCACTGACCTCTCAAACTACAGACCAATAGCCATTTTGTCACCACTGGCAAAAATCATGGAAAAATTTATTCACAAACAACTCATCCACTACCTAACTCAGGAAAACCTGCTAACCAACTCCCAGCATGGCTTCAGGCCCAAACATAGCACTACTACCGCTCTCCTCTCTTTCACAAACACTATCAATCTTAATTGGAATGACAAAAAAATTTCTTCAGCCCTCTTCTTGGACCTATCAAAAGCTTTTGATATGGTCAACCACAAACTCTTGCATGCAACCCTAAAAACTCTCTATCTAGATAACAAAACCCTAGACTGGTTTCATGCCTATCTTTCTGATAGGCAACAAGCTGTGCTCTGGCAAAGCAAGCTCTCCGACCTCATACCCAACACCATAGGAGTCCCCCAAGGTTCCATACTTGGCCCCCTTATATTTTCCATCTTTATTAATGATCTTAACAAAGTCATCCCAGAGTCTACATGTATTCAATATGCTGATGACTTGACTTTAATTTGCTCAGATAGATCCCCAACTATTCTATTATCCAAAACTCAGGACTGTTTCACTGCAGTTGAGAATTGGTTATCAGAACGCCAACTGATCCTTAATCCAAAAAAAACGAAAATGCTACTCTTCCATCCTACCCATAAAACACCAACTTTTCCCTTTAGTGTACAATCCAACAATGGAACCACCATCACCCCCGACCCTCATACCAAGCTATTAGGGGTTACCATTGACAACAAACTCAGATTTGATGTTCACATCAACCAAACTATCAAAACTGTTAATAAGAAACTGGGGTCCCTTTATAGAATAAAATCTTTTCTGACTCCCACGGCTAAAGTTGCCATTGCTCGCACCCATCTCCTTTCTACCCTCTTGTATGCCTCCCCCATACTTACAAATCCCAACAAATCGGATCTATCTAAACTCTCTTGTTGTTATAATCATATTGCAAGATTTGCCACAGGCCTGCCCTACAAAACCCATCACTGTACTAATCTTCAGAACCTAGGTTGGATAGAACTACCAAACCTACTTCTACAGAAGCAACTTATCATTGCTTTCAAAATACTCTCTCAACCTGAAAACACTCCCGGCCTGTCTGGATTAATTACCCCTTATACCAACCTAAATAGACTAAGATCATCTCACAAATTACTCACACAGACAATCAAATCCTGTTACTCAGGAGGTGACTCTCTGTTTTCAAACACAGTGGGTAAAACATGGAACTCTCTTCCTCCTAGTCTCACTGAATCAACCTCCCTAAATACTTTCAGGAATGGCCTCTCCCACCACTTCAAATCCCACTGGCTTTGCCAATGTTCTAATCCAGACTAACTCAGAGCTCCCCCTCAACCTCCTCAGTAAAATTACTATCCTCCTAGGCCTCAAGCCTTCTACTCTCTCCCCCCGAAACCAACTACGCGTAGGTTTGTTTCTTATAATAATTGTTCACTGTTCATCTTAATGTAACTTTTTTCTCACCTGTGTATGACGCTTTATTTTTCTCTTTATAATTGTGATTGTACATACTAATGTAACTTTTTTTCTTCCCTGGGTATTTAGTGCATAACTACAATCGTATGTTAGCTGTCAAACATTGCTGTAACCTACTATGTACTATTGGAACTTTTTGTAACCTACTATGTATGTACTATGGAGCTTTTCTCCCCGGGCCTCCGCTGAAAACGGACATGTGTCCAGTCGGACTTTCCCGGTCAACAAATGTAAAATAAATAAATAAATAAAAAATAAGTAAATTCGCAGATGACTGCAAACTAGGAGCCATAATTGAAACTCCTAACAATATGGACATCCTACAAAAGGGCCTCACTGAGACAGATGCCTGGTGTCAAAGACATGGTCTCAAGCTCAATGCCAAAAAGTGCACTGTCATCCCCTTTGGTAAAAATTCTGTACTCATGAACTACCACATAGGCGGTAGTCTACTTAACATCGAAAGTGTAATAAGAGACCTTGGGACACAGGTGGACAGTAGTCTCTCCTTTGATAATCACATCGCCAAAGTGGTCAGGAAATCCTTCTACGTAGCACACCTCATCACAAAAGGTTTCTCATCCAGAAAAAAAGAGGTCATTGTTCCCCTCTACTCATCACTCATTAGACCCATTAGACCCATTATAGAATACAATACCCCTTTTGGTATGTACCTCACAAGACATCTACAACAACTGGAAAGGCCGCAAAAATACCTCACAAAGAGGATTACTGGCCTCAAACAGATGCCTTACGCAGACCGTCTCAAAAAACTCCAGCTTTACTCCGTCGCATATTGCCTACTCAGAGGATTTCTCTGCCTAACATACAAAGCTGTGTCAAACCCAGAGCTGTTAGACATGCTCCACTTAAAGAAATCCCAATCCCTCCAAGATACACGCTCTAGGAACCTAAACCTTGTCACCACAATAAACAGAACATGCTGGAGAGATAGATTCCTGTCCCAGAGACTTCCCATACTCTGGAACAGACTACCTATCTATGTCAAACAGAGCTCCTCATTAGCACTCTTCAAGAAAAATCTTGATGATTGGATGGGTAATAGGAAATTCACCCCGGGGATCACTTCTGTGGTTCTGCTTGACAGGGGCACAGGAAAATAATTTTCTTGGGTGGGAAAAGCCAGGGTACATTTTTGGCTAGGCTTGTATAGGCCCTAGGGCCAATTGCCTAGTACCTACCTTTGAACCTTTGAACCTTTGAAGAGGTTTGGAGATTAGAGCTGTTTGTGGACAGTTGGCAGGCTAGAGATTTTATGGTGTCAGTGAAGAAGGTATTGAAGGCATTGGCAGTTTGAAGGGAGGTATTGTTATAAGCCCCTAGAGGGGGTGGTGTACTGGAGTGCCCTGGGTGAAGGAGTCTATTAACGCTAGACCAGAATTTTTGTGGATTGTTACTTATACTCAGTTAGCTTCCAAATTGCTTACCCTGTGTAGGCATTGCTTACCCCCATGTAAAAAGGCTTAAACCCACTTACTGCTGCTTAAAAGTGCTTACTCCCGCTTATCCCTGTGCTAATTTCTTTAAAAGAAAAGAAAAAAGGGTTGATAGGAAAGTGGTGAAAAAGGGGCGCAAAGAGGGAAAGATAGTAGGGAAAATAGCTAGGAATGTGCAGGAAGGGTGTAGGGAAGGTTCATAGCTGCCCATTTCTTCTACAGCAATAGCTGTGCATATACACTGAATTTGGAGGTAGATTTGAACACTCAAACCCCTAAGAGAGGGGTGAGGACAAGAATAATATGTTGTGATACCAATTAGACCAGATTACATGTGTCCAGTGGACACATGTGCGAAATGGACAGCTATGTATGGGGCAATATTTTTTTCTGGGAACAGATTGCCCTTTTTTTTTTCAGGTGAGAGTGGGATGTTGTGGAGGGATACTAGGTATATTTGGGGAGGTAGGTTGGGTAGGTTAACAGACAAGACAAACAAGATGCATACAAGGGAGGTGTATGATACATGTGGGGGGTAAACACCTTGATGGGGAAGGATGTTGGGAAATCAGAAACCCATGAGCCCCCTAGTGGAAACAGTGGGACTGATGTCCCCACCCATGGGCAGTCACCACTGCACCTTCACAACCCCAAAGGTGGCTGTGCCGGGGGCTGAGTCAGAGAGCCAGGCCAACCCTCTAGTCATGACATGCAGCCCTCGAGCTGCCATAGCAGATCTCCGACCTCCCTGCAGTGCTCGCTACACAGCACAACCCGGACCTGGTGATGGGAGACAGGTTCCTGTCTGCGCCTGCTCCCAGGGGGAGCAAGCCCCATCCCTTGAGGTGGCTCCACCTGAAGGTGGTGCAAAACCAACAGATGAGGAAGTCCTGGGTTGGGCCCCAGACATGCTGGTGCCCAGTTCCACGGCCAGCTGAGGTGGGACATGTGGGTCCGCTGGGACCCGCATTCCCATACTTGCTATGGTGTTTATGGTTTATCAACATATGTGGGTTTGTAATAGTCAACACATTCCAGGATTAGGTATAACAGAATGCATAGATATTCCCATTAACCCAGACACCAGTTATGGAACAGTTGCATAGCAAACGGAACACATGTATATATGGGACCACAGTGGTAATAACAACAGCATGCAGGTACATTGATGGCACCATGCCACCAATGTTGGAGTATTTCAACGTAGCACATGCATAGAAACAGATTTATATAATTATAAAACAATAGGATATATGTCCCAACATTACAGTGTAGTCATCACGTACCAGTTGAGGTGGGTATTTAGTGTATTATTGGAGATATGGTTGGGGGGAGAGAAACATGTCAATTAACAACTAGTATATTCCTGTAGTTCTCATTACTTTCCTAGTCAGTGCTGCTATCTGTACCTTATAAGTATTACTACACTACCCTATTGCCTTAGTTTGGACAGTGATATGGCTGTCAACAACTATATACATGGACTGGTTTTACCTGCAGTATACACCTGTTACCTGGTATACCTGTGTAGGAATTATTTGTTAACACTAGCTACACATACTCCCAGATTCCAAGTTGATGTTATGCACATACCTGTCCATCTCTTTTTGCACAGACTCTGGCCATGTCTTGACCACATGCAGGTGAACCGGGACATATGTAGACTATTGCCTTCTTCAACCTTTAGTGACTTACAACACTCTTATACAGGATTTCCTAGACAGTTATATTATGTAGCACAGTGTGGGTGACAGTGATCAGTGATACCTTATTTTTCAGAGCAACTGGAACAGTCACAATGCCATACAATACCAGAGTAAACAGTACCAGTACAGGGTATCAAGCTTTTATTTCTCGGCACAGTGTTCGTATCTGACGTACCTGTGGCAGCAATGTTTGTTAGCATTACCTGAATGTTGCCACACAAAGTACCAGATTTCACATTAGTATTATGCACATACATCTCACTCTTTTACTGTACACACTCTGGTCACAGCTTGACAACATGGGGGTGTAGATGGGACATACGTGGCTTATTACTCATAACATTTTGGGGAGTAGCTAGTGTACAGGTTTGTTCTTATAGATGTGTGACAATAAGTTGTATTTCCTGTTTGCTGCCTAAACATCTTGGATCATCCCACTGATTTCCCAGGGGGACAGAGTGACAGGTGGCAGATATGGGCCAATTTACTGGACATTCTGGACATATCTGTACAGTTGTGGGGTATGATTCTGTATGCCAACTACTACCACTCCCAGGATTCAAACCATGGCTGTGTGTGCTAAAAATACAACAGTTCACGTCTCATTTGCATGTGCTATTTGGATTTAGTTGTCTGTCTTTTCACTGTTTTCTGTCTATGTCTCTCTCAGTTGTACTAAATGACCTGTGGGGATTACACCAGTCATATACAGATATTCCTACACATTCTATTTATGTTGCACAGTGTGTGTAACAGTGCTTAATACAACAGTACTATTAAGTGATTGCAAATCTACATTACTATATGATACCTGAGTATACACATGCAGTCCGGCAGTTAGACCTTTATTGTCAGGCTGTTATGCTTTTATTTACATACAAACTATATGAGACTCTTCCTACCATATTCTCCGGTGTATGCAGTACTTGCCTTAAACAATACAGGTTTTCTACTGGCAATTAACTTACTAATACTTTTAGATGTATTTCCTATGACAGTACATGCAAGAGTATTACTAACCTGCCTCACTTCTCAACCTCTCCAGGCAACATCCATGGGCCTCCTGGTTCACGGCTCACTCACTTGCCTCTGTAAAGGACATAAGAGGAATATTTAGCCATACCTATCCATAATGTACATGAGCTCGCAATTATTAAACAGGTAGTGGAGTGATACTTACACACAGCTGGGACAACCCCTGCCGTCCTAGCCTCTTGGATTCACTGATCCAAGAGATCCCCCTTTCACCACTTTAGGTCGGCATAGTGATGCCTGACCTGCTCCCCAGTTCAGGGTATGCCAATGGCACTGGTGAGGTCATGGGTGAGACAGTCCCAGGCTTCCGCCTTATATTGGGAACCCTGGTACTGGCCCTGCAGCAGTCTCTGCTCATGGTCTTTGACAAGGAGTCCTGCCATGACTCTGGACTCCGGGATGCCCCAGTGCTCACTCTCGCATTCCTGACATGGTGCCTGCAAGCAGAAGCTACAACCAGTTATGAGATGTATTCCTGCCTGTTGGGTTTAAGTAGGGCTGATGTCCCGCACTTTGCTGTGATTGGATGGTTTTGAAAAGGCTAAGCTATGGGCAAACCTGCTTACCTAAGGTTGGCATTGTTTAAAGGGGTATACCACTGGGCAAATTGAGTTAGCTGGCCTGTGCAATGCTTAACGTTGCTTAGTATTTACTTTGCATTATATGTGCTTTTTGGCATTGATTTATTATTCATTACATGTTTTATATATATATATATATATATATATATATATATATATATATATATATATGTATATATATATATATATATATATATATATATATATATATATATATATATATATATATATATATATATATATATATATATATATATATATATATATATATATATATATATATATATATATATATATATATATATATATATATATATACACACACACATATATATATATATATATATATATATATATATATATATATATATATATATATATATGTCTGGTATCCATGATTCATGTGTACATGCACTGTATGTGGTGCTTGTGTTTAATAGGAGACTTCAACACTCTATTGCAACTACACCTCACATCTCGGCTTACTTCTGTACTCCAGTTCACATATTTATGTTATGTAGTAGATTATAGAACATATGACTGTATAATGATTCCTTTCACATGTTCAGTTTGATTTTACTATGGTGAGGATTTCTTTGGTGATGCTTCATTCTTATGCACTGCTGTGATGGCTTGGTGGTTAACTACTGTGACTATAGTGTATAGTATCCTGGGTTCAAGATCTGCAAGGCTGTTTATTTTGTTGTTGGACAGAACAGCGGCTGTTGGATACAGGGTGATTAAGGCACTTTTAAGCACTTGTAAGCGGGTTTGAGTGGGTTTGTGCAAGTAAGCTATGCTAACCTTCAGTTAAATATGCTTACAGAGAGTTAGCTTCCATATTGCTTAACCTGTGTGCGCATTGCTTACCCCCCGCGGAAAGGGGCTTAAACCTGCTTACTGGTGCTTACATATGCTTACTCCCGCTTACTACTGCTTAATAGTGCTTACACTTGCTTACTAGTTCTTACTCCTGCTTACCACTGCACTACTTTAGACAGTAATGTCTAATGGTTCTTGGGAAACTGGGGGATTTGGAAGCTGTATAGAGTTATCATTCATTACATATTTTACCTTCCATTTGTATTCCTGATTCCTGTGTACATATACTGTATGGGGCACATGTAATTATCTGTGGACTTTGCAACATTATGACACTGACACCTCACATCTGCATTTAATGCTGTACTCCATTTCACAAATACATGTTATTTACTAGGTTATGCAACTAAAAATATTGGTCATAATGTGATTTGACATGGAAAGTGCTGAAGTGGGACTCGAACTGAGAATGACTGTTTGTAAGGCGAATGCTCTGCCCACTATACTATTGCTATATGACTTCATTTGCATATATCTTTCTTTTATCCTCTTCTGCCATTTAAGCTGCATTAACCGTAGCTAAGTGATGGGCAAACCCGCACACCTATGGTTAAATTTAATCAGTTTCATAAAAAACAAATTGCTCTTGTACACATGATGGGATGTTGTTGGGCAGCTATGAGTGGTCTTGTTCATTCTTTTAGGGCTTTCTGCTCTTCTGCATTGCAGGGGCATGTATATTCTGAGAGCTCTGCTCTCAACCATGCCCCCTGCACTCTTACACGCTCCGTGTAAGATTAGGAGCTCAGACAGCATGCTTTCATTAATATGCATGGCGCTGCCGTCCTGCTCCTAAACGGCTGCTTTTGTGCAGGACTAAGCTAGTCCTGCATGGAAGATTAGTAAATTGTGTGTGTGTGTGTGTGTGTGTGTGTGTGTGTGTGTGTGTGTGTGTGTGTGTGTGTGTGTGTGTGTGTGTGTACAATGGTTTCTGTATATTTGTGTTGGACATTGCTCTGCTTCAGTGCACATCTGTATAGTGTTGCATATGTTGTTTGTTTTCTTTTTATGGCTATGCCAAAAGTACTCTTTTTTTCACAAAGTGAAAGCCTGAAAACGTTTCCACCATTTGAAGGAAGTTTGTTACAGCTCGCTGTAATCAACTTCGAAAATTTTTGATATAGCAACTACTTTATATTGATCAAAGCAGATAGCATATCAGTGTGTCAATATATTTATTTATTTATTTATTTTGTTTTCTATTTGTTAGCTTTTATATGCCTTTTGCAAAAAAATGCATGGTTTACATGCATCAGAGCAACTATAATCAAATATCTTATTCAAGTTTATAGCTTTCGATTAAAGATAATCAAAATAGTCAATATTTATGGTAAGAGGTTATAGGTTTATTAAACAGAAATGTAGTCTGAAAACATCAAAAAAGCAATGTTTATAAATGAACATTTAAAAAAATAATGACAAAAGAAGCTGCACTGAGATAAGTTACAGTGCAGAGAAGTTATATTTAAATTACTAAGACATGTTTGATGATGATGATGATGATGATGATGATGATGATGATGATGATGAAATACGGAATTGATCAATTTGGACACTTATCTGAATGTTTAAATGCTTCAGTGTTTTAAGGTCTAGACTCCAAGCCTTAGTTTAGGCTTTCAAAGAGTCTGCTTCCTTTAAATTTAGGGTCAAATATCCTTTCCCCAACCAAACATTTAGTACTTTCTGAAAAGAAGTCAAGGAATTCAAGCTTCTTAAATGCAGTGGTAGAGAAATCTACCACCTTCCAGCTCTACAAAGGTCATAGCAAGGAAGTTAGCATTCAGTCTTGAAGCTATTACTAATTTGTTTGCATTCCCAGTGTCAAAGTATGGAGAGGAAAATTAACTACCTATTGTAGCTCCATAGATATAATTGTGATTACTCTTATAAATGAAAATTAAATCCTCTTTTACAATTCCGTAGTTAGTTGTGAACACACAGAGAGATTTTTTTTAATCTTTCACTGTAACTCAGATACTTCACCGAGTAAATCTGCCTTGTGAATCACCTTCAAAGGAGTAAAACTATCACAAAGCCACAATCTGTGATTTATTGCAAAGTAAATGAGCATTTTTGTCAAGGTACTTTCATTTATAGGGCTAACCCAAAAACGAACCTTTGGTTACACTTTTAAGTGACCCTTCTTACGCATAATGTCCTCATTATCATTCATTAATTCCGTTTTATTTATTGCAGTGAACCTTTTGTAGATTTCGCAAATTACTCAAATTAGCACTTGGTAACTTAGTAAAAACAACAGTTTTTTGTTCAGTAAAAAACTTAGTAAATTCTTAGTATAATGGCTTTATAGAGGAATGATATATTAATGATCTCTGTACATAGTTAACTTTGTGGCAACTTGTGAACCAGCAATATCAAAAAAGCACATTGTTTCTACAAGACTTCAAAGCTTCCATGAAGTCACTGCTGATCACCAGCTACATAGCTGGAGACAGTATTTCTTAATAAATGCAAACATATTTGGATTTAATGATTGTATATTAAATGGACTGACAGTGTTCTACAGTGAAGATACACACTGATTTCTTAGCGGAATGTACTTCAACCGTACCACCATAATTATTTGAATATACTGCTATATAGTGTCTTGTGCTGCTGACACATACGCGGTAGAGTTCTGACTTTAAGAAACTTTACAATATAAAGCTGTTATAAACATTGCATATTTTCTATAACAGTACAAATAGGTCACGCTTCAGAAAAAGATAATGGCCATCAATCAGACAAACATTAACTTTTATGTTTTAAATCCATGTCAAAAGGATTATAGAACAGTTACACGTTTTTTTTTACATCACTGAAGTGTTTCAGAATGGGTAATTTTCTTGATTGTAAATCATTATAATATAACTAAAGTTTTAAGAAAAACTGAGACAGAAAACTCTAAGCTATTGCTGTATCAAAACTGTGACTTCCAAAACCAGATGATTAATATATAGGTAGAGGTCACATCTTTGCAGTCTGTAGGATACAGAGTTTAGTAACAGGGCTTTAATTTGGTCCATGTAGAATGTATTGTTTAGGCTTGATATCCTTGTAGTAAGGTATCTCTGTGGGCAATTCCAGATGTTGCATGTATCTGACCAGATACTTGCTAAATGAAGAACTATACTCAATGGCTGGCCTAATGAGAGCTGAGTAAAGGAGGACACTGATATCTCTAGATCTAGACATAATCTCTTTCTTTTATAAATATATAGAAGGAGTTTCTTATGACAGCAGACACATGTCATTTGAAATAAACGTAACTGTCCTTTTAAGTTCCCACATCTTGAATAACTGGGTCAACTCTTAGGGGTGTATTGTGTCGATGACGTAGTTCCCCAAGGTAGATGACTTCCCAAAGGATGCAATAATGTATGTTTTTGGTATCTAGTTAAATTTCCATGAGTCAGACACCAGTTAATTGTTTAAAAGAAGCTTTCTCGCAGGATGCATAAGTCAATTAAGAGATTCAGTGACTGCTCCTAGCTTGCAGTCATCTGCAGTCTTAGTCAGACAGAACCCTTTGGAACTGGTCTTTACTTCAAAGAAGTAGATGTCAAACAGGAATGGGTCCATGACCAAACCCTACAGGATTCCACTGGTGAGTGGTCCTTTTGTGGAAGTAGCTACCCATATTTTGATCCGTTGCATCCTGTCAGCCAGCTGGCAATCTAGTAGGTAACATGTGGGTTTATTTCCAATTCATTTAGCTTTTCTACTGTTCCTTAGCAGGAGATTGTGTCAAAACATTTTGTAAGGTCAAGGTATGCAGTGTGTACCATTTTACCTTCATCCACTGCTTTGGTGACCTTTTCAAAAAAGGCTACCAGGTTGTGTAAGGATGAACTGCCCTTGATGATTCCAAACTGAGACTAGTCAAGTGTTTAGCAGTTCCCTCTATCCGTCTAGATTACTTCCATGATAAGCCTTTCCATGGCTTTGCATATAAAGCTGGACAGACTTATGGGTCTGTAATTGCCTGGGTCTGTATTCCTTCATTTTTCCTCTCTCTTTTAAAATTGAGGGTAATTCTTGCTAACTTTTTTGAGAGAGATAGTCAAAAACAGTTCCATTGCCTTTTATCAATAAATCGCATTTTTAGTTTTTATACTTCATTTTTCTGCTGTAGTTAAAGGTCTTGTACTAGAGAGTTCCAAAAGTATTCTCCAATATTCTGAAAAAGATAAACTTGTGTATAGCTTCCCTAGTACAAAACCCAACTATAATTGCACTTAGGTGTGATGCTTAAGCACCCTCTTTTAAAAATGTTATGATTAGATTTCATGCTAAGGACTAACAGCAAACACCTTCTGCTGACAAAGAACAGCAACAGAAGGTAAAACAGATTTGTTTCTGAAGTGATCCGTGTTTCATAACTGTTCCTGAATTTGTGTCATATGTTTTCCTCTGCCCTTGTACATTTGTTGCTTCTCTGGTAAATCAGTGAGGATTACAAACAGTCAAAAATACCAAAGAGTAGAAAATCACACTTCTTATTGTTCAGAAAATGCATATTGATGCTAACCCAGTAGTTCTGTTAATTTCTTTTGTGAATAAGAACAATATTTAAAAAGTGTCCCTGAGTTTGATCCTTAACCACCCCATTACTTTTAGATTTGTCAATAATTTTCCTCAGCAAAGAAGATGAGTTATATGCTTTGTGTATTATAGTTACATTGTGATTACAGACACTAGTAAGATTCAGTTCTTAGTATAAGAACCAGGGCAGCATGGTGGGGATCTATGGCCTCATTAACACTCAGAGGAGGTTGGGGAAGTTAAAACTAGTCAAATATAGATACAAAAAAAAATGCAGATTTTTTTTCTAAACCTAACTACAATTAATCTACAAAACATTTGGAACAAAATCCACATCTTCCATGCCTGGATAACACATAACAAGCCCGGAGTCATCACAGCCACAGAAACATGGCTAAAACCATACATTAAAAGCTCAGAATTTGTTCCTCCTGGCTTTACATGTCTCCATTCAGACAGGTCGCACAAAAAAGGTGGAGGGGTTGCAGTAATCTACCCCAACTACTTCAACATAGTCCCATACAACTCAAACATACCCAGCTTCTCCACCACAGAAATCTTAATAATCTTCCTAAAACTTAATGTTAACAAAAACCCCTGCATCATTGTCCTCTACATTCCCCCCGGCAACAATATTCCCATACTAGAAGAAATCTTAGCTTGGACATCAAACAACATAACTACAGAAACTTCACCAGAATCCCTACAAACCAAGTAGAAGGCAGCTACAACAACCAATAATAACCAGACAACTCCACTCTGAATGTAAAACGTTTAATAGGTGTAAGGGCTTTCATAACATTAGTTACTTCCTCAGACACATAAAAGTAAAACATATTAGCCTCTCATATAAATACATCAAGAGCATATAAGAAAACCAATCATGTTTCACATATTTCCCTCCATTTTTTAAAAACCCAAAAAAAGTTAAGGTTTAAAGAAACAACAGCTAAAACATCAGGAAATCATATTATAAGAACTTCATACATTAAAAACTATTAGTAAACTATTATTATATTACATAACATAAAACACTACATCTAAACATCATATTAAGCACATTTTTATATATAACCCAGGTAGTGTATCCTATCTGTACAGAATAACTCATTGTTTACTTCTCCTTCCCTTTAGTATTGGTTTCAAAGGAACCATGTCATTCAGTCCAGAACCCCTGTGTGCTCCCAGGCGTACATTTCAACTCATAAATTTCAGTTCTATTGGTTATATCCCCTATTCTTAGACTATCCTGTATAACTTGCAAAACTTGAAACTTAAATTGGTGACTCCCATTTTCAGCCAATATATGTTTTGCTATGGCACTGTACTCTACAGTAGTCATGATCCCTAATTATCTCCCTTAACCTACTGTTTGTTTTGCCTATGTAAATTTAAAACAAATAATACAATAGGCAATGTACACCAGATTTTTCGTGTTGCATTCAGCATTACACCTAAGATGCCATAAATATTCAGTATCAGGGTGTCTAAAATATCTGGACTTATCTATAAATGTGCAATAATTGCACTTCCCACATGCATGTGTTTCTAAATACTCATTTCCCCCGGGTACAAACACCCCCGAGTAAACATAACTGCTGCTTCAAATTTTATAACTAGTGCCAATATTGCTTTTTGTGACCTTTTAATACAACTAAGACTGTTTGCATACAATATAACATAAAAATTATATGGAATACAAGCTGTAAGTGCAAGTAACATGTATAAGAAACATAGCGTGTATGTTCCCACGATGCCAGCTAATATTAATGTTTTTACTAAGGCATGTGAAAGGGATTTGTATGATTGTCATAGGAAAGTTAATACAAAGAGTATGAATAATTTATCTAAGCAACAACGGTTAGTGATCAGTTCACTGCAGAATAACAGAAACATAGTCATTCGCCCCGCTGACAAAGGTGGGCCGGTAGTTGTGTTGGATGCTAACTATTATTATACTGAGATGGTTGAGATGTTATCTGATGCCAAAACCTATCAAATTGTAAACAGAGACAGAGTTTTGAATAAGCAGTATAGGATTTATTCATTTTTGCAAGATAGTTTAGATTTAGAACATATAAGTAAAGAGATTTATGATTATTTTCTTGTGGAAAATCTGGTGGTGCCCCAGATATATGGTCTAGCTAAGATCCACAAGGATCCTTTAAAACCTAAATTTAGACCTATAGTGGCTGTGGCCGGGTGGTTGACCGAGCCAGTTTCTGTGTTTTTGGATAAAGAGCTTGAGAAAGTGTTGGAAGGCTATGAGGTGGTACTTAGAGATACAGAAAATTTCTTGTTGGACCTACATAACTACATAAAAGGAAATAATGGAAATGAATTTGATTTAACGGTGACCATGTATGCAGTATCCTTATTCGCCTGTATTCCTAACAGTGAAGGATTAGAGATGGTAAAGGCCTGTCTGATGAAGAGTGGGGCATACAATCAGATGAGAGCTGACTTTATATGCATGTTGATGGAAAAGGTGTTGGAGCACAATGTTTTTTTATTTGATAATAAGTACTATTGGCAAATGTTAGGTGTTGCGATGGGGACTAGTTGTGCTAATGTGTACGCCAACATTGTAATGAAGGAATGGGAAGAGAGATACATTAAAGCCAGCAATGTAAATTTTTTTTGTACGTTTGTGGATGACCTTTTCATTTGTTGGAAGGGTGACCGCAAATCTTTGCAAGAATTTGTGCATAATCTTAACATTAGCTGTAGTTTCCTGAATTTCACCTATCAGTGCTCTGACAATGAGATTCTTTTCTTAGATGTAACCGTTACAAGAATGAACAGTGAAATTCAAACTTGTATACATAGGAAAGATTGCTATCAACCCTCGTTTTTGCAAAGGAGTAGTATGCATCCACCACACTTGTTCCCCAACATTGCTGATGGACAAGCCTTAAGGGTTTCTAGATTATCATCTTTGCACCAGGATTTTGAATTAGGACTGGAGTATTTAAAAACAGCCTTCACTGACAGAGGTTATTCTAACAAGTCAAGCATGCTTGTGCACGAGTAAAAAGGAAAAGTGGAGGGAGAGGCAGAGCCTATTTACTAGGAGGAGGGAACAAGAGTGATAGGACACCTGTTGGCAATACCACTGTTCCGGTTATATTACCCTATGTTCAGGGTCTACAAACTGTGAAGCAAGTGATTGATAAAACTGGCATATCTTGCTAACTGATGATGAAACTGCAAAGATAGTTGTCACAAAACCCAGATATACATAGAAGAACAGTTCAAATTTGATGCAGCAGTTATGTTACCCGAGGGTAATATCCAAAGACTTCTTCAGAATTGTTCAAACATTCTACCCATACTGCTTTTATATTGCAAATCGGGTTTGAAATGCAAACACCTACCCTCCATGTTAAACTTGTATACATTCTTAAAAAGACAGTACCTTAATACATGATCAAAATGCTTACTAAAATGCCATTTAAATGAATAACATTTGTAAAAGAAGAATAATTATAACTTACTAAACTAGGAGATTCATTTAAAATGTTGATGTACTATTTAATATGTTTACATAATTTGACTATGCCTGATTTTCTAAAATGGTTTAATAGAAATTAAATCATTCAAACCAGGGTCCACAGATGCATTTAACCTTAATTTCCAAAGTAAGGAATCTCTCTGGCACCCCCTTACTTAAATATTCTAACTCCAAGGTCACACTACGTAGACACACACACGAAACACCACCACACAAACTACATTCCTCTCACACACACACACATCACAGTAACAGCAAACACTAACATACACTACAGCCCTTACCCAAGACCCTTAAACATAAACACTTACCTGAATCCATGAACACAGCGCAACACCAGAACCGCTAATTCAAAATCAACGACATTTGAGATTTTGAATTTCGCACTTCTGGGGTTGCGATGTTCTGATCTTTCCACTTTATGGGCTTGAGATTCTGAAATTTGAGATTTCAGGATTTCGAGCTTATAAAGTGCTCCTATATATGTATATATATATATATATATATATATATATATATATATATATATATATATATATATCAGTGCTCCTCTTTCTTTGCCTATAGGTTATTTCCATATTTAAACCATCATACTTAATAGTGCTTATGCCAAACACTAAAGGGTCCTTTGGAGCACTAAGCAATTGTTAACACTGCTTGCAATATCCCTTTTTAGTCAGAATGCAAAGGCTTAATTCTTGAAGCATCTGCATTTTTCCACAATTAACATTGCTTTTGTTATTTTTTGATGGACTGAGTATGTTTAGATACAGTGTCAAATTTTGGAACAGCATTAGACGTCTCAATGAGGTTGTATAAACAGGAATACATATGCACAAAGGACTGTAGATACATAAAATTAGCAGTGAAAGTCATTTCAAAAAGAATAGAGACACATATGTATACCTCTCAACTACCCATATTTTTGCAGAATGTCCAGATTTTTGCTTCATATTCTTTTTATCTGCTGCTCTTAAAATTAGTGGTTTAATTAATAACTCACATTTGAGTTTCAGACTTCATATCCTCCAGAAAATGCATGCAAACACAGGTATTATTCTAGTAACAGTCTCAGTTTATAAGAACAATATTTAAAATCTATCCGTATTTTTGGGCCTTTGTCCTCCCATTATTTTAGGCTTTGTCCAGATTTTTAATGCTAAGAGGGTGAAAGGTGTGCTTGTATTGAAGTCAGAAAAAAATTTGGGACTGACAGCATTCAAGCCTGCCAATGAGCTCTAGCCCTATGCTTGATATAATTTGTGCAGCCCTGCAGTAATATGCAGGGACTAACTACTGTTGTCCTACAGTGCTATGCAGGGACTAACTAGTGCTGTCCTGCCATAATATGCAGGTCCTAACTGGTGCTGCCCAGTAGCAATATACAGAGTCTAACTGGTGCTGTCCTGCCGTAATACACAGGGACAAACTGGTACTGATCTACAGTAATATACAGGGACTAACTGGTGCTGATATGCCATAATATGTAGAGACTAAATGGTAAAATGACATCTAAGTACTTTTTGTTGAAAAGTGATAGACAACAAAGCACATTTTATAATACTTTGCAATATTAAAACCTGCTATAAAACAAACTTAACTCACATGTGCACAAAATTTCAGAATTTAAACAAAGGCAATGTCAATGGTGATCACTGGAGGGTTGAAGGAATCACTGCCAGTTATCACCTGTGTTTTTGATTTTATTCAGACTAGCATACTATAACAATAGGAAAAGTCCACTTTTTATGATTGGCAGAATTCAGAACAGATGAGCTGTAGTCACTAAATAGTACCACATTTATTAAATCCACAAGATAAACGCTTTCATCTTAATGCAGTCACAAGACTTCATCAGACAAAAAAACTTTATTATTAGAGAAAAATGAACTTACATGGCAATTACGACTGAATGCAGGTGGTTCCCCAGGGCTCATTGTGGTTTCTTACATCACCTACCTACTTAAGTTAAGAGCATATCATGTATTTGCTAAATGAGCTGGTTTTAGATTAGCCCCTGGATTCACTATACTTCCATGCAGGACTAGCTTAGTCCTGCATGAAAGCGGCCATTTAGGAACAGGATGGCAGTGTGCCAGACATATTAATGAAGGTGCTCTGCCTGAGCTCCTAAATGGACACGGATCGTGTGCGAGTGCAGGGGACATGTCTGAAAGCAGAGCTCTCACAATATACACGCCCCTGCAATGAAGAACAGCAGTTTAGGAATAAGAATGAGCGAGAGCGCTCATAGGTGTTCCCACACCCCCAGCAACATCCCCCAAGTTTATAAGAACAATAGTGAAAATATAAAATATAAACAAGCTGTTTTATTTTTATGAAACAGATAACATTTAACCATAGGGAGAAGGGTTTGCCCATCACTTAGCTATGCTTATTGCAGCTTAAATGGCACAAGAGGATAAAAATCAAGATATATGCAAATGAAGCAGTACTGCAATAGTGTAGTGGGCAGAGCATTTGCCTTACGAGCAGTCATTCGAGTCTCACTCCAGTACATTCCAATTTCCATGTCAAATCACTTTATGAACAATATTTTTTGTTGCATAACCTACTAAGTAATATATATTTGTGAACTGGAGTACTGCATTAAATGCATATGTGAGGTGTCATTGTCATAATGTTGTAAAATCCACAGATAATCACAAGTGCCCCATATAGTATATGTACACATGAATCAGGGATACAAATTGAAGGTACAATGTGTAATGAATGATAAATCCATAGAGTTTCCAAATCCACCACCTCCCAAGAACCATTTTACATTACTGTCTTAATTAGTGCGGGGGTAAGCGAGACTAAGCACTATTAACCAACAGTAAGCATATTTAAAAAATAGTAAGCGGGTTTTAGCTCGTTTGCATGGGGGTAAGCAATGCACACACAGGTTAAGCAATATTGAAGCTAACTCTCTGTAAGCATATTTAACTGGAGGTTAGCATTGCTTACCTTCACGCAAACCCATGCAAACCCACTTGCAATTGCTTAAAAGTGCCTTAATCACTCTGCATGCAACAGCCGCTGTTCTGACCAGCAACAAAATAAACAGCATTTGCAGGTCTTGAACCCAGGACCCTGTACACTATAGTCACAGTAGTTAACCACTCAGCCATCACAGCAGTACATAAGATTGAGGTATCACCAAACAGATCCTCACTATAGGAAAATCAAACTGAACATGTGAATTGAATCTATATACAGTTTTATGTTGTATAATCTACTGCATAACATAAATATGTGAACTGGAGTACTGCATTAAGCCCAGATGTGAGGTGTCATTGTAATAAAGTGTTGAAATCCTCTAATAAACACAATGACCCCATACAGTGTACATACACATGAATCATGGATACCAAACACATACAACATGTATTGAATAATAAATCAATGCCAAAAAGCAAATAGTATGCAAATTAAAAATTAAGTAACACTAAGCATTGCACAGCCCAGCTTACTAAGTGTAAGCAATGTGTAGGCCAGGTAGCTCAGTTTGCCCATTCGTATACCCCTTTAAGCAATGCCAACCTTAGGTAAGCAGGTTTGCCCATAGCTTAGCATTTTCAAAACTGTCCAATCATGGCAAAGTGCAGAAAATCAGCCCTATTTAAACCCAACATGCGGGAATACATCTCATAACTGGTTGCAGCTTCCTCCTGTAGGCACTATGACTGGTAAGAGAGAGAGGGTACGCTTTCAGTTGCAATGCTCAGGCATCCAGGAGTCCAGAGTAATGGCAGAACTCCTTGTGAAAGACCATGACCAGAGATTGACTGATGCAAGGCAGGTTAGTAATACTCTTGCATGTACTGTCACAGGAAATAAATCTAAAAGTAGTAGTAAGTTAATTGCCTGTATAAAACCTGTATTGCTTAAGGGATGTACTGCATACACGAGAGAATATGGCAGGAAGAGTCTCATATAAGTTGTATGTAAATAAAAGCATAATAGCCTGACAATAAAGGTCTAACTGCTGGACTGCATGTGTATACTCAGGTATCATATGGTAATGTAGAGTTGCAATCTCTTAATAGTACTGTTGTATTAAGCACTGTTACCCACACTGTGATAAATAAATAAAATGTGTGTAGGAATGTCTGTATATGACTGCTGCAATCACAAGAGGTCATATAGTACAACTGAGAGAGACTTAGACAGAAAACAGTGAAAAGACAGACAACATAATCCAAATAGCACACTCAACTGAGACATGAAGTGTTGTATTTTTAGCACACACAGCCATGGTTCGAATCCTGGGAGTGGCAGTAGGCTGTATGCAAAATCACACCCCACAACTGTACAGATATGTCCAGAATGCCCAGTAAATTGGCCTATATCTGCTGCCTGTCACCCTGTCCCCCTTGCAAATCAGTGGGAAGATCCCAGATGTTTAGGCAGCAAATAAGAAATACAACTGATTGTCAGACATCTATAAGAACAAACCTGCCACTCTAGCAACTCCCCAAAATGTTGTGAGAGTAATAAGGCAAGTATGCCCCATCTCCACCCCCATGTTGTCAAGCTGTGACCAGAGTGTGTGCAGTAACAGAGTGAGATGTATGTGCATAATACTAATGTGGAATCTGGTAATATGTGTGGCAACATTCAGGTAGTGCTAACAAACATTGCCCCCACAGGGTCTGTCAGATATGAAAACTGTGCCTAGAAATAAAAGATTGATATCCTGTACTGGTATTGTTTACTCTGGTATTGTATGTTATTGTTAGTGTTGCAGTTGCTCTAAATAATAAGGTATTACTCGTCACTGTCACTCACACTGTGCTACATAATAAAACTGTCTAGAAAATCCTGTATAAGACTATTGTAATTACAAGGTCAGATTGTAAAACCACAGGAGAATTATATAATTGACTGTCAGGCCTGTACATATTTGGAAAATGTCAATGAAAACAAACCTGTCAATGTATAATTCACCAAAGGTTTAAGAGGGCAATAGTCAAAATATGTCCCGGTTCACCTGCATGTGGTCAAGATATGCCCAGAGTGAGTGCAATAAGAGCTGGACAGGTATGTATACAACATTCACCTGGAATCTGGGAATATGTGTAGAAACAGTTACGTAGTGTTAACAAACAATACCTCCACAGGTATACCAGGTAAGAGGTGTATACTGCAGGTAAAACTCAGTTTATGTATATAGCTGTCTACATCCATACCACTGTCCAAACTAAGGCCATAGGGTAGTGTACTAATACCTGTAAGGTAGAGAACACAACACTGACTAGGAAAGTAATGATCACTGCAGGAATATATTAGTTGTTAATTGAAATCTCCCCCCCCCACCATATCTGCAACAAAAACTAAATACACAACTCAGTCGGTATGTGCTTCATTAAATCTACTGTTGGGACATATGTCCTATCGTTTGATAAATATTTACATTTGTTTCTATGCATGTGCCATGTTGAAATACTCATACATTGGTGGCATGCTGCCATCTATGTACCTGCATGCTGTTGTAATGGCCACTGTGGTTCCATATATGCATGTGTTCTGTTTGCTATGTAACTGTTCCATATCTGATGTTTTGGGTTAATGGAAATATCTATGCATGCTGTTATACCTAATCCTGGAATGTGTTGACTATTACTAACCCACATATGTTGTAAAATTGAAACACCATAGCATGTTTGGGAAGGCCGGTCCCAGCGGACCCACCTATCCCATCTCAGCTGGCCATGGCACAGGGCACCAGCACATCTGGGGCCCATCCTTGGACCTCTTCATCTGCTGGTCCTGCACCACCTTTTGGGTGGAACCACCTCAGGGGTTGGGGCTAGCAGACAGGACACTGTCACCCATCACCAGGTGTGGGGCATAGCGAGCTCCGCAGGGAGTTTGGAGATCTGCTACGCCAGCTTGAGGGCCATGTGTCGCAACTAGAGGGTTGGCATGGGCCTGCTACTCAACTCCCAGCACAGCCACCTTCAGGGCTGTGAAGGTGCAGTAGTGACAGCCCATGGGTGGGGACCTCAGTCCCACTGTTTTCACTAGGGGGGGTTCATGGGCTTTCGATTTCCAAACACCCCCTCCCCATCAAGGTGTTTACCCCCCCCACACATGTGTCATATACCACCCCTCTATGCTGTCTTGTCTGTCTTGTCTGTTATCCTACCCAACCTACCTCCCCAAATATACCTACTGTCCCTCCCCATCATCCCACTCTCACCTGAAAAAAAAGGCACTCTGTTCCTCAAAAAAAATGTCGCCCCATACATAGCTGTCCATTTCGCACATGTGTCCACTGCACACATGAAATCTGGTCTAATTGGCTTCACAACATATTATTGTTGTCCTCACCCCTCTCTAAGGGGTTTGAGTGTCCAAATCTATCTCCAAATTCAGTGTATATGCACAGCTGTTGCTGTAGAAGAAATGGGCAGCTATGGACCTTCACTACACCTGTCCTGCACATCCCTAGCTATTTACAATACTGACTTTCCCTCTTTGTGCCCTTTTTTCATCACTTTCCTATCAACCGTTTTTCATTTCTTTTAAAGAAATTAGTGCAAGGATAAGCGGGAGTAAGCACTTTTAAGCAGCAGTAAGCGGGTTTAAGCTTGTTTGTGCAGGGGTAAGCGATGCCTACACAGGTTAAGCAATTTAGAAGATAACTGAGTATAAGAAATTGTAACTAGAAGTTAGCAGTGCTTACCTCCATACAAACCCGTGTAAACCTGCTTACAACTGCTTAAAAGTGCCTTAATCACTCTGTATCCAATGGCCCTTGTTCTGCCCAGCAACAAAATAAATATCCTCTGCAAGGCCCGAACCCAGGACCCTGCACACCAGAGCCAAAGTGATTTACCACTAAGACATGTCAGAGATACATAACTCTGATGTTTTCACAAACATATAGAGCACAGTCATTCAACAGTACAGGAAATGTATTTATACATGTAGATGTATGTGTGTGTGTGTGTGTGTGTGTGTGTGTGTGTGTGTGTGTGTGTGTGTGTGTGTGTGTGTGTGTGTGTGTGTGTGTGTGTGTGTGTGTGTGTGTGTGTGTGTGTGTGTATGTATATATATATATATATATATATATATATATATATATATATATAGGTATATAAACATATATACATATATTATATATATATTTATATATAAATGTATATATATATATATATATATATATATATATATATATATATATATATATATATATATATATATATATATATATATATATATATATATATATATATATATATATATATATATATATATATATATATATATATATATGTATATATATATATATATATATATATATATATATGTGTGTGTGTGTGTGTGTGTGTGTATATACAGATATATATCTATAGATATAAAAGAGAACATAACAAATACATATATGATCAAAGGCACTGTTAATGGGGATGAGGTGGCCCAAGCTAAATATGTCCTGTAAGTATTGATATCACCCCCCCCCCTACACACAGCAAAACAGATCTGCCCTGCAATACAATACCAACTGTTGCAAGTTCCATACCCAGGACCCAACACAACATGGGCACAAGACCTTAACAGTAATCCATCCCACCTGTATGATGTCAGGATGGTATCAATAACATATCATGCAGTACACTCTGATAGCACTCATCACATACACTGTCAGTG